>NW_019269422.1:1936-2184 GCF_002738365.1 Cucurbita moschata
TGATGATTTATGATATAATTTCAAAGAAACGCAGTGCATAAAACAAAGAAAGTGTTGCTTGAAATCGAAACCCTAATTTGGAAACCCTAATCTTGGACGTTTGAACTACGTATTTAAAAAACGAGTCACGGTCGACGTTCTTCGAAACTTTTGTTTGGAATGATTACGCCTGATGATTTAGGATATAATTTCAAAGAAACACAGTGCATAAATCAGAGAAAGTGTGCCTTAAATCGAAACCCTAATTT
>NW_019269423.1:0-2184 GCF_002738365.1 Cucurbita moschata
GAAATTCTAAAATAAATCATCAAGCCTAATCATTCGCCGCAAAAGTTTCGAAAAACGTCGACCGTTACTCGGCTTTTTAGCATGTTCTTCGAATGTCCAAACTCAGGGTTTCGATTTTAAGCACGCTTTTACTGTTTTCTGCACTCCGTTACTTCAAAATTCTAAAATAAATCATCAAGCCTAATCATTCTCCGCAAAAGTATCGAAAAACGTCGACCGTGACTCGGCTTTTTTAGCACGATATTCGAATGTCCAAACTCAGGGTTTTCGAATTAGGGTTTCGATTTTAAGCACGCTTTTACTGTTTTCTGCACTCCGTTACTTCAAAATTCTAAAATAAATCATCAAGCCTAATCATTCTCCGCAAAAGTATCGAAAAACGTCGACCGTGACTCGGCTTTTTTAGCACGTTCTTCGAATGTCCAAAATCAGGGTTTCCGAATTAAGGTTTCGATTTTAATTACTCTTTTATTGTTTTCTACAATCCGTTACTTCGAAATTCTATTCTAAATCATCAAGCCTAATATTCGACGCAAAAGTTTCAAAAAACGTCGACCGTGACTCGGCTTTTTTAGCACGTTCTTCGAATGTCCAAAATCAGGGTTTCCGAATTAGGGTTTCGATTTTAAGCACTCTTTTACTGTTTTCTGCACTCCGTTACTTCGAAATTCTATTCTAAATCATCAAGCCTAATCATTCGCCGCAAAAGTTTCGAAAAACGTCGACCGTGACTCGGCTTTTTTAGCACGTTCTTCGAATGTCCAAAATCAGGGTTTCCGAATTAGGGTTTCGATTTTAAGCACTCTTTTACTGTTTTCTGCACTTCGTTACTTCGAAATTCTATTCTAAATCATCAAGCCTAAACATTCGCCGCAAAAGTTTCGAAAAACGTCGACCGTGACTCGGCTTTTTTAGCACGATATTCGAATGTCCAAACTCAGGGTTTTCGAATTAGGGTTTCGATTTTAAGCACGCTTTTACTGTTTTCTGCACTCCGTTACTTAAAAATTCTAAAATAAATCATCAAGCCTAATCATTCGCCGCAAAAGTATCGAAAAACGTCGACCGTGATTCGGCTTTTTTAGCACGTTCTTCGAATGTCCAAAATCAGGTTTCCGAATTAGGGTTTCGATTTTAAGCACTCTTTTACTGTTTTCTGTACTTCGTTACTTCGAAATTCTATTCTAAATCATCAAGCCTAAACATTCGCCGCAAAAGTTTCGAAAAACGTCGACCGTGACTTGGCTTTTTTAGCACGTTCTTCGAAGTTCCAAAACCAGGGTTTCCGAATTAGGGTTTCGATTTTAAGCACTCTTTCACTGTTTTCTGCGCTCCGTTACTTCGAAATTCTATTCTAAATCATCAAGCCTAATCATTCGCCGCAAAAGTTTCAAAAAACGTGGATCGTGACTCTGTTTTTTTAGCACGTACTACGATTTCCAAAATAAGGGTTTTCCATTAAGGGTTTCGATTTTAAGCACTCTTTTACTGTTTTCTGCACTCCGTTACTTCGAAATTCTAAAATAAATCATCAAGCCTAATCATTCGCCGCAAAAGTATCGAAAAACGTCGACCGTGACTCGGCTTTTTTAGCACGTTCTTCGAATGTCCAAAATCAGGGTTTCCGAATTAGGGTTTCGATTTTAATTACTCTTTTATTGTTTTCTGCAATCCGTTCCTTCGAAATTCTATTTTAAATCATCAAGCCTAATATTCGACACAAAAGTTTCAAAAAACGTCGACCGTGACTCGGCTTTTTTAGCACGTTCTTCGAATGTCCAAAATCAGGGTTTCCGAATTAGGGTTTCGATTTTAAGCACTCTTTTACTGTTTTCTGCACTTCGTTACTTCGAAATTCTATTCTAAATCATCAAGCCTAATATTCGACACAAAAGTTTCAAAAAACGTCGACCGTGACTCGGCTTTTTTAGCACGATCTTCGAATGTCCAAACTTAGGGTTTCTATATTAGGGTTTCGATATTAAGCACTCTTTTACTGTTTTCTGCACTCCGTTACTTCGGAATTCTATTCTAACTTATCAAGCCTAATCATTCCCCACAAAAGTTTCAAAAAACGTGGATCGTGACTCTGTTTTTTTAGCACGTACTACGATTTCCAAAATCAGGGTTTTCCATTAAGGGTTTCGATTTTAAGCACTCTTTTACTGTTTTCTGCGCTCCGTT
>NW_019269424.1:0-401 GCF_002738365.1 Cucurbita moschata
CTAATTTGGAAACCTTAAACTTGCTCGTTTGAACTACGTATTTAAAAAACCGAGTCACGGTCGACGTTCTTCGAAACTTTTGTTTGGAATGATTAGGCCTGATGATTTATGATATAATTTCAAAGAAACGCAGTGCATAAAACAAAGAAAGTGTGCTTGAAATCGAAACCCTAATTTGGAAACCCTAAACTTGGACGTTTGAACTACGTATTTAAAAAACCGAGTCACGGTCGACGTTCTTCGAAACTTTTGTTTGGAATGATTACGCCTGATCATTTAGGATATAATTTCAAAGAAACACAGTGCATAAATCAGAGAAAGTGTGCTTTAAATCGAAACCCTAATTTGGAAACCCTAAACTTGGACGTTTGAACTACGTATTTAAAAAATCGAGTCACGAT
>NW_019269424.1:530-2182 GCF_002738365.1 Cucurbita moschata
AAACTTTTGTTTGGAATTATTACGCCTGATGATTTAGGATATAATTTCCAAGAAACAAAGTGCATCAAACAGAGAAAGTGTGCTTTTAATCGAAACCCTAATTTGGAAACCCTAAACTTGGACGTTTGAACTACGTATTTAAAAAACCGAGTCACGGTCGACGTTCTTCGAAACTTTTGTTTGGAATTATTACGCCTGATGATTTAGGATATAATTTCAAAGAAACACAGTGCATAAAACAGAGAAAGTGTGCTTTAAATCGAAACCCTAATTTGGAAACCCTAAACTTGGACGTTTGAACTACGTATTTAAAAAACCGAGTCACGGTCGACGTTCTTCGAAACTTTTGTTTGGAATGATTACGCCTGATGATTTAGGATATAATTTCAAAGAAACACAGTGCAAAAAACAGAGAAAGTGTGCTTTAAATCGAAACCCTAATTTGGAAACCCTAAACTTGGACGTTTGAACTACGTATTTAAAAAACCGAGTCACGGTCGACGTTCTTCGAAACTTTTGTTTGGAATTATTAGGCCTGATGATTTGTGATATAATTTCAAAGAAACGCAGTGCATCAAACAGAGAAAGTGTGTTTTAAATCGAAACCCTAATTTGGAAACCCTAAACTTCGACGTTTGAACTACGTATTTAAAAAACCGAGTCACGGTCGACGTTCTTCGAAACTTTTGTTTGGAATGATGAGGCCTGATGATTTGTGATATAATTTCAAAGAAACGCAGTGCATAAAACAACAAAGTGTGCTTGAAATCGAAACCCTAATTTGGAAACCCTAAACTTGGCCGTTCGAAGTACGTATTTAAAAAACTGTGTCACGTTCGACGTTCTTCGAAACTTTTGTTTGGAATGATTACGCCTGATGATTTATGATATAATTTCAAAGAAACGCAGTGCATAAAACAACAAAGTGTGCTTGAAATCGAAACCCTAATTTGGAAACCCTAAACTTGGCCGTTCGAAGTACGTATTTAAAAAACTGTGTCACGTTCGACGTTCTTCGAAACATTTGTTTGGAATGATTAGGCCTGATGATTTATGATATAATTTCAAAGAAACACAATGCATAATACAAAGAAAGTGTGCTTGAAATCGAAACCTTAATTTGGAAACCCTAAACTTGGACGTTTGAACTACGTATTTAAAAAACCGAGTCACGATCGACGTTCTTCGAAACTTTTGTTTGGAATTATTACGCCTGATGATTTAGGATATAATTTCAAAGAAACCTAGTGCATAAATCAGAGAAAGTGTGCTTTAAATCGAAACCCTAATTTGAAAACCCTAAACTTGGACGTTTGAACTACGTATTTAAAAAACCGAGTCACGATCGACGTTCTTCGAAACTTTTGTTTGGAATGATTACGCCTGATGATTTAGGATATAATTTCAAAGAAACCTAGTGCATAAATCAGAGAAAGTGTGCTTTAAATCGAAACCCTAATTTGGAAACCCTAAACTTGCTCGTTTGAACTACGTATTTAAAAAACCGAGTCACGATCGACGTTCGTCGAAACTTTTGTTTGGAATTATTACGCCTGATGATTTAGGATATAATTTCAAAGAAACACAGTGCATAAAACAGAGAAAGTGTGCTTTAAATCGAAACCCTAATTTGAAAACCCTAAACTTGGACG
>NW_019269425.1:0-655 GCF_002738365.1 Cucurbita moschata
TACTGACAGGAACCCCAGGAATCAGGATGGGGCCAGAGGGAGGAGAGAGGAAGGGTGCACTATCTGTGGAAGACTACACGGTGGGAGGTGCATGGCTGGCAGCCGAGCGTGTTATAGGTGTGGTCAAGAGGGGCACATCGCCGTGAACTGTACGGCCGGAAATGCCGCAGCACAAGCAAACCTGCCCAGAGTAGTAGAGCAAACGGATCAACCAGCACCACCGCGAGCTCAAGCTAGGACCTACGCGTCAACCAGCAGGGACACTGGGAGGTCCGACGCCGTGGTGACAGGTACACTATCCATTTTAGGTCATTTTGCTTTTACCTTATTTGATTCTGGTTCCACGCATTCCTTTATTTCCATGCCGTTTGTTGTACAAGCTGGGTTCAAATTAGAACCCTTATTGCATGAAATGTCTGTAAGCACCCCTGCGGGGGTAGACTTAGTATCTAGGGATAGAGTAAAGGATGGCCAAGTGATCATAGGGAACCAAACTTTAAGCGTTGACCTGATGGTGGTAAACATGACGGATTTCGACGTCATACTGGGCATGGATTGGTTAGCTGAAAATCGAGCAAGTATAGACTGTCGCAAAAAGGAAGTAAAATTTTCACCACCGACAGGACCTACCTTTAAATTTAAAGGCACAAATACC
>NW_019269425.1:721-1404 GCF_002738365.1 Cucurbita moschata
ACAGGTACACTATCCATTTTAGGTCATTTTGCTTTTACCTTATTTGATTCTGGTTCCACGCATTCCTTTATTTCCATGCCGTTTGTTGTACAAGCTGGGTTCAAATTAGAACCCTTATTGCATGAAATGTCTGTAAGCACCCCTGCGGGGGTAGACTTAGTATCTAGGGATAGAGTAAAGGATGGCCAAGTGATCATAGGGAACCAAACTTTAAGCGTTGACCTGATGGTGGTAAACATGACGGATTTCGACGTCATACTGGGCATGGATTGGTTAGCTGAAAATCGAGCAAGTATAGACTGTCGCAAAAAGGAAGTAAAATTTTCACCACCGACAGGACCTACCTTTAAATTTAAAGGCACAAATACCGAGATTACCCCCAAGGTAGTCTCGATGATGAAAGCAAAGAGGTTAGTCCAACAAGGTGGATGGGCTATGTTAGCATGTGCTGTAGATGTAAGAGGAAAGGAAAAGACCCTGGCAAACGTGCCAATAGTAAACGAGTTTCCGGATGACTTACCTGGAATACCCCCTTCCCGAGCGGTCGACTTTGTCATCGAACTCGAGCCTGGAACTGGGCCTATTTCCAAAGCACCCTATCGCATGGCGCCAGCAGAGTTGAAAGAACTTAAGGCGCAATTGCAAGACTTACTAGATAAAGGATTCATTCGACCTAGCGTGTC
>NW_019269426.1:0-1261 GCF_002738365.1 Cucurbita moschata
TAAAACATAATCTTTATCTAAAAACACAGCCACGGACTTACGTGTTTTGAAAACATCTTTAAAAACGACACAACAAAAGACTAAATAAAATAAATAAGCGTTTAAGTTAAAAACATCCTATTCTAGCTCAAGTCTAAGAAAATAAATACCACTATCCCATGCATGTGTCATGGTCTCGAGTTGCGATGCAGTCGTCAGCCATAAAGAAATTCCTTGTCTTAACCTGAAAAATGTAGCAGCACATGGCTTGAGTATTTAAAGAAATACTCAGTAAGTGGCCCCACCGTAGGGGGTCATGCAAATGCAAACACAAACAATCCTTATTTAGGGACCTATCTCTATCATCATAGAGGTGGCCTCTAATCTCGAGAAAAAGAGAGTACATGAATGAATAGAGATGACATTCGAATGAAAGCAATCCAGAGTATAGATGACTGAGAAAAGGTTAAAAAGAATTGAAAGTTACTACCTATATCAACGAGGTGCACTTTCCTTTTTGGTGGCTCAACTATAGGAACTCCGAATTCAACTGGAACAATTTTATGTTGGGTGACCTTTTGAGAAATTTTGTAGCAAACACGTGATTGAGGACAAAACGTGTTAGAAGGACACATGTTGGCTTGTGTTGATAGTTTTTACTCTTAGAAGAGAGGAGTAAGTAACCTGACCATATCGTCACGGGAATGCTAGGGCCATTGAGTACCAAATTCAGATTTCGAATCTTGGGTATGAGTCGTTGCAATTAGAAGCTCGAAACCCGACCAAATTTTAACATTAAAAGAATTCTAAAATCCCAAAAGATTCCTCCCACTACTCTAGACTTCAAATATAAAAAATCTTAGGTCTAAACAAACCCAACAACACTCCGTTGAATTACACTACATGGGGTGAGCAATCAAGCCTAAAAGAAAGAAAAAAAAACAGGTTTTTGTGGGAGAGACATTTTATTCCATTTTTTCCAAGGGTGTATAATTCAAACATCCCCCAAGGGATATTTTTAAGTAAAATCTATCATCAAACGCGGCCCAAATGCAGTTTTTAAAGTCACACCATGGAGAAAGCCAATACTAGCTCCAGGGTCCTCAAATGAAGCATGTCAATTCAAACCATTAAAACGACACCAAAACAAAGTCGTACGCCAAAAGTTCATTTTGAAGCTCCACTTGAATTGGGCTTGCTTGTCCAAAACGCGTTCTCCCAAACCGTCATCTCTTGACTTGCAATGAACATTTAAAACTAAGGTTTGTTTGATAATTGTAGG
>NW_019269426.1:1271-2532 GCF_002738365.1 Cucurbita moschata
TAAAACATAATCTTTATCTAAAAACACAGCCACGGACTTACGTGTTTTGAAAACATCTTTAAAAACGACACAACAAAAGACTAAATAAAATAAATAAGCGTTTAAGTTAAAAACATCCTATTCTAGCTCAAGTCTAAGAAAATAAATACCACTATCCCATGCATGTGTCATGGTCTCGAGTTGCGATGCAGTCGTCAGCCATAAAGAAATTCCTTGTCTTAACCTGAAAAATGTAGCAGCACATGGCTTGAGTATTTAAAGAAATACTCAGTAAGTGGCCCCACCGTAGGGGGTCATGCAAATGCAAACACAAACAATCCTTATTTAGGGACCTATCTCTATCATCATAGAGGTGGCCTCTAATCTCGAGAAAAAGAGAGTACATGAATGAATAGAGATGACATTCGAATGAAAGCAATCCAGAGTATAGATGACTGAGAAAAGGTTAAAAAGAATTGAAAGTTACTACCTATATCAACGAGGTGCACTTTCCTTTTTGGTGGCTCAACTATAGGAACTCCGAATTCAACTGGAACAATTTTATGTTGGGTGACCTTTTGAGAAATTTTGTAGCAAACACGTGATTGAGGACAAAACGTGTTAGAAGGACACATGTTGGCTTGTGTTGATAGTTTTTACTCTTAGAAGAGAGGAGTAAGTAACCTGACCATATCGTCACGGGAATGCTAGGGCCATTGAGTACCAAATTCAGATTTCGAATCTTGGGTATGAGTCGTTGCAATTAGAAGCTCGAAACCCGACCAAATTTTAACATTAAAAGAATTCTAAAATCCCAAAAGATTCCTCCCACTACTCTAGACTTCAAATATAAAAAATCTTAGGTCTAAACAAACCCAACAACACTCCGTTGAATTACACTACATGGGGTGAGCAATCAAGCCTAAAAGAAAGAAAAAAAAACAGGTTTTTGTGGGAGAGACATTTTATTCCATTTTTTCCAAGGGTGTATAATTCAAACATCCCCCAAGGGATATTTTTAAGTAAAATCTATCATCAAACGCGGCCCAAATGCAGTTTTTAAAGTCACACCATGGAGAAAGCCAATACTAGCTCCAGGGTCCTCAAATGAAGCATGTCAATTCAAACCATTAAAACGACACCAAAACAAAGTCGTACGCCAAAAGTTCATTTTGAAGCTCCACTTGAATTGGGCTTGCTTGTCCAAAACGCGTTCTCCCAAACCGTCATCTCTTGACTTGCAATGAACATTTAAAACTAAGGTTTGTTTGATAATTGTAGG
>NW_019269426.1:2560-3461 GCF_002738365.1 Cucurbita moschata
CCTATAACTTGTATCTTGGATCCTGCAAAATGTGTATTAATAATAATATGCTTGATTCCAAAGCAAACAATAAGATAAACGGTAGCCGGTTAGAAGCTTCAATTTTTCTTTAGATATTCGAGGCTCTTTCGTTGATGCATAGCCATTTGGGTTTTGGTTCATTATACAACAAAAAAAAACTTGGGTTGAACCATCTCTTAATCCTCTTTTGGATGGTAATTTAAGGTTAATATCCATGCAAAAGATTAGATGCTAACAATGTTTTGAGTTTGGATATCCAAATGTGTTGCATAGTTATAAAATATCAATTCTTTTTATTTGCTATTTTTTATTGCGATGAAAAACAAAAAAGTTGTGCTAATTTTAATTAAAAAAAAAATAATGGAGACCACAAAGAGACCATTGCATTTTCTACATCTTCTCCTTAATTAACATAAATTATCTCATTGCATTTTCTATATTTTCTCCTTAATTAGCAGAAATTATCTCAAGCACATTCAGGCAGTGTTATTAATGGTTCTCTTAACCATATTTATCACATTTTCTTCCTTTGAACCGGAAGAAAAATAGATAAGAATTCCATCTTTTTTTAGTTTGATTTGGGTTATATAGTTTTTNTTTGTTCTCGGTCAAATATACATTTATTTTTGGTGTATAAACTTTTAAATTTATTTCATTTTTGTGCTTGGTATTTTTTTTTTATAAGATGGAAATTATGATATTCAAGTTCACATCAATATCTTATAATTCTTTAACAAATTGAATATTTTGACAGAGTATTTTTACATAAAAAATTTCTATATAACACGATTAGTAAACTTTTTATTAGAGTAATGTTGCAGCAAGCACGTCACAACTCTCACACAAAAGAAAAGATTTGATGTGAAGTAAGGCGAAGGTG
>NW_019269427.1:0-1296 GCF_002738365.1 Cucurbita moschata
CACGTGTCACATAGCGGCGCAGGCGGTCCCTCAGCTCGGCTTGGCGCAAACGGCTCGGCTCACCTGTTTTCAGCCCGGTTTCCACTGTTCCGACCCTCCCAGATCTGTTTTCAGCCCTGATTAAGGTATTCGAGGCCGTTTGAGAGCCATATTTCACATTTATTAAATTATAGATAAATTAATTGTGAAATACTAACGGAAAGTGGGGAACGGTGTGATAGGAAACAAACCCCGGCGACGTAGGAAGCAACTCTCACGGAACGGGAGTTTACGTTTAGCTATTTAGGGAGTACTTCGGCCAAGGCCAACAAAGTAAGTGGCCTTACTATAGGATAGGCTAAATAAATTGTATGAGTTATGATGATGTGTGGGTTATGATGCTTGATGATATGTGCAGTATATACATATTTTGTTGAATGACGCTTGATATTTTTGACCACATTGTGGCATTATGATGAGCATGATGATTGCATGATTTTTTACCTTAATATGATGATGTTTTCCATATTGAGCATGCTAGATGATGATGAGTGCCATATTGCATCATGTCGTTAAATCGACATAAGACACAACCCTAAGAGCATGAAAATGATATTAATATAAATAAACACGAGTATGCGTTACCTAGAGTAACAAAGAGATGAGACTAGAGGGTTGTGTCAGAAGAGACATTACGATGGATTTAGAGGGACCTCATGCATATTGTATGTTCATAAGTATAGGGCTACTTCCCCTAGAGATGATGAGTGCGGACGCGCACCTTATGATGAGCGCGAATGCGCACAGGTGCGAAAGCACACAAATGAGGGTGTTCATGAGGAGCATGACACTATGGGGTTCTGCTGACCTCTGGACGTCACTACAGATTAGCTGGATCAGAGGGTCCAGGGGGTGTGCGAGCACCTTGGGGACTCACACTCGCACGTGTGAGTCGTGTTTTGGGAAGTACTACACATCCAATTTGTCCGAGACTAGAGGCCACCCCTAAGATGATTAGAGATAAGTCCCTATTCATGATTGCATGTGTTTGCATTAGCATGGCCCCTATAGTGGGGGCACTTACTGAGTATTTCTCGAAATACTCAGGCCGTGTGCCATATTGTTTTTCAGGTAAAGGCAAGGCTCCCATGTACGGTTGACGGTGGCATCGTGATCAGAGACTGTGGCGCGTGCATAGGATAGTTGCATATTTAAAATTCCTAGTCTTGGTTACGATAGGGCGTTTGCATTTCATTCATTTATATTAATTAATTTATAATCGTTTTATTTTATCTTTTGAACTCCAGCACAATGTTT
>NW_019269427.1:1306-2503 GCF_002738365.1 Cucurbita moschata
GTGTCACATAGCGGCGCAGGCGGTCCCTCAGCTCGGCTTGGCGCAAACGGCTCGGCTCACCTGTTTTCAGCCCGGTTTCCACTGTTCCGACCCTCCCAGATCTGTTTTCAGCCCTGATTAAGGTATTCGAGGCCGTTTGAGAGCCATATTTCACATTTATTAAATTATAGATAAATTAATTGTGAAATACTAACGGAAAGTGGGGAACGGTGTGATAGGAAACAAACCCCGGCGACGTAGGAAGCAACTCTCACGGAACGGGAGTTTACGTTTAGCTATTTAGGGAGTACTTCGGCCAAGGCCAACAAAGTAAGTGGCCTTACTATAGGATAGGCTAAATAAATTGTATGAGTTATGATGATGTGTGGGTTATGATGCTTGATGATATGTGCAGTATATACATATTTTGTTGAATGACGCTTGATATTTTTGACCACATTGTGGCATTATGATGAGCATGATGATTGCATGATTTTTTACCTTAATATGATGATGTTTTCCATATTGAGCATGCTAGATGATGATGAGTGCCATATTGCATCATGTCGTTAAATCGACATAAGACACAACCCTAAGAGCATGAAAATGATATTAATATAAATAAACACGAGTATGCGTTACCTAGAGTAACAAAGAGATGAGACTAGAGGGTTGTGTCAGAAGAGACATTACGATGGATTTAGAGGGACCTCATGCATATTGTATGTTCATAAGTATAGGGCTACTTCCCCTAGAGATGATGAGTGCGGACGCGCACCTTATGATGAGCGCGAATGCGCACAGGTGCGAAAGCACACAAATGAGGGTGTTCATGAGGAGCATGACACTATGGGGTTCTGCTGACCTCTGGACGTCACTACAGATTAGCTGGATCAGAGGGTCCAGGGGGTGTGCGAGCACCTTGGGGACTCACACTCGCACGTGTGAGTCGTGTTTTGGGAAGTACTACACATCCAATTTGTCCGAGACTAGAGGCCACCCCTAAGATGATTAGAGATAAGTCCCTATTCATGATTGCATGTGTTTGCATTAGCATGGCCCCTATAGTGGGGGCACTTACTGAGTATTTCTCGAAATACTCAGGCCGTGTGCCATATTGTTTTTCAGGTAAAGGCAAGGCTCCCATGTACGGTTGACGGTGGCATCGTGATCAGAGACTGTGGCGCGTGCATAGGATAGTTGCATATTTAAAATTCC
>NW_019269428.1:0-2169 GCF_002738365.1 Cucurbita moschata
TTAAATCGAAACCCTAATTTGGAAACCCTAAACTTGGACGTTTGAACTACGTATTTAAAAAACCGAGTCACGGTCGACGTTCTTCGAAACTTTTGTTTGGAATTATTACGGCTGATGATTTAGGATAAAATTTCAAAGAAACACAGTGCATAAAACAGAGAAAGTGTGCTTTAAATCGAAACCCTAATTTGGAAACCTTAAACTTGCTCGTTTGAACTACGTATTTAAAAAACCGAGTCACGGTCGACGTTCTTCGAAACTTTTGTTTGGAATGATTAGGCCTGATGATTTATGATATAATTTCAAAGAAACACAGTGCATAAAACAGAGAAAGTGTGCTTTAAATCGAAACCCTAATTTGGAAACCTTAAACTTGCTCGTTTGAACTACGTATTTAAAAAACCGAGTCACGGTCGACGTTCTTCGAAACTTTTGTTTGGAATGATTACGCCTGATGATTTAGGATATAATTTCAAAGAAACACAGTGCATAAATCAGAGAAAGTGTGCTTTCAATCGAAACCCTAATTTGGAAACCCTAAACTTGGACGTTTGAACTACGTATTTAAAAAACCGAGTCACGGTCGACGTTCTTCGAAACTTTTGTTTGGAATGATTACGCCTGATGATTTAGGATATAATTTCAAAGAAACACAGTGCATAAATCAGAGAAAGTGTGCTTTAAATCGAAACCCTAATTTGGAAACCCTAAACTTGGACGTTCTAACTACGTATTTAAAAAACCGAGTCACGGTCGACGTTCTTCGAAACTTTTGTTTGGAATGATTACGCCTGATGATTTAGGATATAATTTCAAAGAAACCCAATGCATAAATCAGAGATAGTGTGCTTTAAATCGAAACCCTAATTTGGAAACCCTAAACTTGGACGTTTGAACTACGTATTTAAAAAACCGAGTCACGGTCGACGTTCTTCGAAACTTTTGTTTGGAATGATTAGGCCTGATGATTTATGATATAATTTCGAAGAAACACAATGCATAAAACAAAGAAAGTGTGCTTGAAATCGAAACCCTAATTTGGAAACCCTAAACTTGGACGTTCGAATTACGTATTTAAAAAACTGAGTCACGGTCGACGTTCTTCGAAACTTTTGTTTGGAATGATTAGGCCAGATGATTTATGATATAATTTCGAAGAAACACAATGCATAAAACAAAGAAAGTGTGCTTGAAATCGAAACCTTAATTTGGAAACCCTAAACTTGGACGTTTGAACTACGTATTTAAAAAACCGAGTCACGGTCGACGTTCTTCGAAACTTTTGTTTGGAATGATTAGGCCTGATGATTTATGATATAATTTCAAAGAAACACAGTGCATAAAACAGAGAAAGTGTGCTTTAAATCGAAACCCTAATTTGGAAACCCTAAACTTGGACGTTTGAACTACGTATTTAAAAAACCGAGTCACGGTCGACGTATATCGAAACTTATGTTTGGAATGATTACGCCTGATGATTTAGGATATAATTTCAAAGAAACACAATGCATAAATCAGAGAAAGTGTGCTTTAAATCGAAACCCTAATTTGGAAACCCTAAACTTGGACGTTTGAACTACGTATTTAAAAAACCGAGTCACGGTCGACGTTCTTCGAAACTTTTGTTTGGAATGATTACGCCTGATGATTTAGGATATAATTTCAAAGAAACCCAATGCATAAATCAGAGAAAGTGTGCTTTAAATCGAAACTCTAATTTGGAAACCCTAAACTTGGACGTTCGAATTACGTATTTAAAAAACTGAGTCACGGTCGACGTTCTTCGAAACTTTTGTTTGGAATGGTTACGCCTGATGATTTAGGATATAATTTCAAAGAAACCCAATGCATAAATCAGAGAAAGTGTGCTTTAAATCGAAACCCTAATTTGGAAACCCTAAACTTGGACGTTTGAACTACGTATTTAAAAAACCGAGTCACGGTCGACGTTCTTCGAAACTTTTGTTTGGAATGATTAGGCCTGATGATTTATGATATAATTTCGAAGAAACACAATGCATAAAACAAAGAAAGTGTGCTTGAAATCGAAACCCTAATTTGGAAACCCTAAACTTGGACGTTTGAACTACGTATTTAAAAAACCGAGTCACGGTCGACGTTCTTCGAAACTTTTGTTTGGAATGATTAGGCATGATGATTTATGATCTA
>NW_019269429.1:0-2167 GCF_002738365.1 Cucurbita moschata
TCCTCCCGAACCGGTTTCGAACCACCACTAGTGTCTTTTTTGGCAGAGTTGGATGCATGGTACTTTTCTACACACGGCCCACGTACGCATACATGGACCCATCACACGGATTGGTATACGTGCCCCTCAGGCCAGACTTTGTTGGGCACAACACCATATATGTCACTGGACCCTCATAAAAGAAAAGGTCTTCATGATAACATGTCAAACATAAATATCGAAGGTATGCATCCGTACTAGCATAACATAACAGGGAAGTATCCCGATATACATGACATACATACATGCACGAGGTCCCATGATTTTTATTCATAAGATAACATTTATTTAATTTTCTTTCTCCTTCCCTCCATAACATATTTCTTGTATGTATCACGCATACATAGATAAACATCACATGGATAAATATCAATTTTTTCTACCTTATGATATGAGGGGTCTGGGATGGCGTGTATAGAAAACAAAGAAGAGAGAGGAAGGGAGAATTTGGGTTTTTGTGGAAGGAGGAAAAACAAGAATGTAAAGAGGACGCCAATTGGACACTTTAATGAAAAATTTGGCAAAAGATTTATCTCTAGTCCTAGTAAGAGGATCGATGAGTGTCAGTTTATGCTGTAGGATCGTTCGATTTGACTACGATATTCAAGGGATTCTTACAAGTTTCATGTTGAAACTCGACCATGATTTGTTTCAGAATTAGATTCGAGAGATTTATAATTTCGATAAGAAAATATATTTTTCAAAAATTTGAATGCAATGATTATGGTCTCATTCTTCCTAAGAATTAAAAAAAAAATGGCATGGAATTGGTTGATTCGATATCTTTATTTTTCGTGAAGAAACCAAGTCATTTCTAGTTAACGATTGGAAGATAAAAAGCAATCCAAAAAAATAGATTAAAATGCATCGCTCAGCGAAATCTAGAAAAATTGAACGTTGGAAGAATCGACCGTGGATACGCAGCTGCTGGAGACGAGAGAGAATCGTATTAACAAAAAGTTGAAATGTATCACAACGTGGAAGAAATGACGGGTCAACCAGTCAACGAGGATGTGTTGTGAGACACCACTTTACTTGCTAAACTGCACACGATCCAGTCTAACCTCTGTAACTCAAACAGTACCAAAGAACGGAAGTTCGATCTGCGTGTCCTACCCGACCTGTTCACTAACCAACGACACGCGTCCCGCGACTGTACCTCCGCCAAACGTGTGGTAAACACGCGTAGAGAACATCTTTTGTGCTTGAATATCGCATGGTATACACACGTAGAAAACTTCTTTGGTGCTAAAAAAGCACGTGAGCACGTGTATGGACTTTCTTTTTGTCCTATAATCCTGCTCGAGAAGGCACACGACAAATCTGTAAGTAATAACATGAAAATCTACGAAGCAGTACTTGTACAATTCGCTTTCTTATGAATGCATGCTAGTAAAATTAATCCTAGGTAGCTATTCTTGATTAACAACTACCTAGGAAAGTTACTAAGAGTGAAAACAGACTTGCTAGTTGTTGAAATTTCTTGTCTTACCCAGTATACTGTATTGATATACTTTACAACCGGTGTATGTAATCATGTTATGACAGTGGATGAGATGTTTATTTATCAGCACTCTAGGTACTGGATGGATGTTATCGCCCCATTGAGCATGTGTGACTCCTGGTGAATGATTGTGTGATCCCTCCCTTTTGAGACTAAGCAACAAAATCGAGTACTGTCTAGGGTAAGCACGTAGATTGGTGGGTCCAGGCTTAGGATTGAACACCTTTAGAGGTTTGAGACCATTGGAATCATGAAGGGCGATTAGAGGGTGAGGCAATATTATAACAAAATAGTGTGCGCACATAAATAATTTACAGCACGACAATATTTAAAACATAAAATAAGAAACGAACTCAAAACATTTTAAAACAAAAGAGTTGAGGACGACGGGTTATGACACCTGGCCAAGAGTCCACTCCCGACTTCGACCAGCTCCTTACCTGAAAAAAATGGAGAATAAGGAAGGAGTACAAAGACTTAGTATGTAGCCAAGAGGCTTTCCCCATATTATATTTTATTATGAATTAGTATCAACTCTTGCAAGGAAAGCCTCTTTCTTTTTCTTTCTTTCCTATCTCCCGGTAATAGGAATTGTGGGTAATTAGCAATGTATATTACACAGAA
>NW_019269430.1:0-2166 GCF_002738365.1 Cucurbita moschata
AAAATTTTAGAGGCTTTTTCAGATTAAACTTTTAATATTTTATTCAAAATTTTAGAGGCGGACCATCAAGATGGTGAAGAAGAAAAGAGTGCTAAGAAAAATTTCAATAACTCAAAAAAAAAAAAAAAAAAAATTTAAAAATTTAAAAAATAAATTAGAAAAGTGATCCAATTCAACTCTAGTCATTATGTGTCTAGCTTATTATGGAATCTATACTAACTAAATAATGGAGTTAATTGACAAAAATTAAAACAAAGAAAAAAATGGAAAGAGAAATAACGATGTGTGAGAAAAAGAAACTCTCGATGTAAAGAGAAGTAACTATTAGAAACTTTCTTATTCAACCTCGAGGAGTCCGATTCTAGCTAGATTTTCTTTACGAAATCTTCATTGAACCTTGTGGAGAAGCACTCTGGGTTCTTGAATCGTCCAAGATAATCAAGAATCGTGGAAGACATGTGGTAGGTTTTCTAACTTTTTAGGCGGTATTTTAAAAGATCCATAAGATTATTTGGTTGTTTTGGTCTGAGTTTTTTGATATGTTGATCTAGAACCGATGCTACGCAAGTTTTATGAAGAAACTTTGAAAAGATTCAAGCTGAAAGTTGGAGTATCGATGGAGCCTCATGTTGCTGTAAGAACATGTAACCGTCCAATTTTAGTTGTGAATATATTTGTATGTGGTTGATTTAAAATTATAAGAAAAATGTATTTTTATAGACGGAGTAAAGCTCTACGATTTTGGTGAAGGAACATCTGAGTTTTTATTGATGGTGTTAATATAACACATGATGAAGCCATTTGGATCTTAGGCCCTTTTGGACATCAAATATAGTAAATAACTAGCATGTTCATAAGTATTAAAACTTAATGAGTTTGAATACTAACCTTTTATAGTTCAAAGTCCTTTTTCCTCACGAACCGGTTTCGAAACACCACTAGTGTCTTCTCCACTATCCTCCGATCTTAGAACGGGATTGTGGAATCCGGTGAGTGACTAAACTTGGGAGAGATTTTGTATATATGAAAAGAGTGTTTGTGAGAGGTTTTTTTCAAAGTTTTTCACCAAGGAAGATCTTCCATGTACCCTGATCACTCTATTTATAGAGTTATGTTTGCATGTTCATGCAAATTTGAGATCACCAAATTTTGACACTTAAAATTCCACTCAAATGTTTGGGATTATGCGGCAAGCATGCAAGTTTGAGTTCACCAAATTTTGACACTCAAAATTCCACTAAAATTTGTGGGGTTTATTTGGCAAGCATGCAAGTTTGGTTAAACAAAATTTTGACACCTCAAAATTCCACTAACATTGATTTTTCCATTAAATGAAGTTCATTTTAATTCAACAATTAATTTGAATAATTAATTTCAAATTAAAGTAATATTAAATTATTAATTAAACTATTTAATTAATATTTAATATTAATTCAAATGCCAATCCCAATCAATTCCAACACATATTTGATTAAGATATTTAAATCTTATTTAAATATCTTAGATTATCTCTTTTTGTTTAATTCGTAAATAAAACAAAAATGCGGTTAAATATATCGTATATATGTAGCATATATTCCCTAATTTGAATTCAAACACTTTAAACTCACTCGTCACACTGTTCTATGGTTTATTCCGATATAAGCTAGCAGATGGATCTAATGGACCTATAGATCATGGGCTCCAACATTCCAAGATTAACCGGTTAAACTCATTAACTTTGTTAACCAACATTCGTTAACAACTAGGACACTCCACTATAGCCTAGTAGTTGCACTCCCCTCACTATAGATATATTTCTGTCCATTTGTATAACCATGATTAGTAAGTTGATCCTTCACAGGTTGTTCGTAACTAGAGCTGGGTCAATTTACCGTTTTACCCATGAAGTTACTTTTTGTTCCTTATGTCCCACTGATCCTCTTATGAATAATTGGTTTGTGGTCCAACCAGTAAACCGAATTCCTCTCAGACCAATGAGAGGGTGGGGCCCCTTGTTCAAGACCTGGAGTGAGTTCTCATAAAACCCAACATTTATGAGAAGTTATGACTATAACAATTTGATTTTGAAAAAAAAACAGCATTTAATATAGCTCGAAATCACGCGATTTCAGGCTAGGCATTTATTTCATATTCAAAACTATTCCCTAAACCCTTTAAATTTCT
>NW_019269431.1:0-2166 GCF_002738365.1 Cucurbita moschata
TTGATTGTTATAAGAAGGAGATAGTTTTTCACCCCTCGATGGGAAAGAGCTTCCGGTTTCAGGGTACAAAGCTGGGAAGTGTTCCCAAGACAATTACTGCTTTGAAGGCTAGGAAGCTGATTGGTCACGGTGCTGTGGCATTCCTGGCTAGTGTGGTAGAAGTGGGACGAGTGGATTCAGATGTATCAACTGTACCTGTAGTGAATGAATTCCTGGATGTTTTTCCTGATAAATTACCTGGTTTACCACCAGAGCGGGAAGTCAACTTTGGTATTGAACTAGAACCAAGGACAACACCTATCTCTAAAGCTCCTTATAGGATGGCTCCCGCGGAATTGAAAGAGTTGAAGTTGAAATTACAGGAATTGTTGAACCAGGGATTCATACGACCTAGTGTGTCACCATGGGGAGCTCCAGTGTTGTTTGTGAAAAAGAAGGACGGCACACTCCGTCTCTGCATTGACTATAGGGAGCTGAATAAGGTGACCATAAAAAATAAGTATCCCTTGCCACGAATTGACGACTTATTTGACCAGCTTCAAGGGGCAGCGGTATTTTCGAAGATTGATCTTCGTTCTGGTTATCACCAGATAAGAGTCAAAGAAGATGACATACCGAAGACAGCTTTTCGTACTCGGTATGGGCATTATGAATTTGTCGTGATGTCTTTTGGCTTGACTAATGCCCCTGCAGTGTTTATGGAGCTGATGAATCGGGTATTCCAGGATTTTCTGGATTCTTTTGTCATTGTGTTCATTGATGATATCTTGGTTTATTCCAAGACAAACGATGAACATGCAGAACATTTGAGGAAGGTTTTGTTGGTTCTACGTAAACAAAGATTATATGCCAAGTTCTCAAAATGCGAGTTTTGGCTTCAAAAGGTAGTATTCCTTGGTCATGTGGTATCCAAGGATGGTATAACTGTTGATCCAGCAAAGGTGGAGGCAGTTATAGGTTGGGTTCGACCAACTACAGTTACTGAGGTGAGAAGTTTTCTGGGTTTAGCCGGGTATTACAGGCGCTTTATTAAAGACTTTGCAAGGATTGCTGCACCACTGACTCAGTTAACCCGAAAAGGGAAGAAATTTGATCGGAGTCGAGCTTGTGAAAGTAGTTTTCAGGAACTCAAGGAAAGATTAGCGTCAGCCCCAGTGCTTATTGTACCTGACGGTACTGGGAACCTAGTAATTTATAGTGATGCTTCTAAGCATGGGTTGGGGTGCGTACTTATGCAAAACGGGAGAGTTATTGCTTATGCCTCTCGGCAATTAAAGGATTATGAACGCAATTACCCAACTCATGATTTAGAATTAGCTGCTGTGGTGTTTGCTCTGAAGATATGGAGACATTATCTGTACGGTGAGAGGATACAAGTATATACGGATCATAAGAGCCTTAAATATCTATTCACCCAGAAAGAGCTCAACATGAGGCAACATCGGTGGTTGGAGTTGGTAAAAGATTATGATGTGGAGATCCTACATCATCCTGGTAAAGCTAATGTAGTAGCTGATGCCTTGAGTCGTAAGACAGCTCACTCATCTGCAATGTTAACGAGACAACACAACATTCAAATGGAGTTTGAACGAGCCCAGATAGCTGTCATGGTCAGGAAAGCGACAGCTCAGCTAGCTCTTATGACTATTTGTCCGACGTTGCAGGAACAAATTATTCGGGGTCAGCAAGGGGACCCTTATTTTTCAAAAGTTGTGAGGCAACTTGAGACTGAAGAAATCAAGGATTTCTGGATAACGGATGATGGATGTTTGAAGTGGCAGAACCGAACCTGTGTGCCAAACGATGTAGAGATCAAGAGGAAGATTCTATCTGAAGCTCATGAGTCGCCCTATACTGTACATCCAGGTTCCACAAAGATGTATCAAGATTTGAAAACATGCTTTTGGTGGCCTGGGATGAAGAAAGATGTTGCTAAATATGTGAGTAGGTGTTTAACTTGTCAACAAGTTAAGGCACCTAGACAGAAACCAGCTGGACTATTGCAACCTTTAAATGTGCCTCAGTGGAAGTGGGAAGAAGTGACTATGGATTTCATTACAGGACTACCTAGAACCCAGTTAGGGTTTACAGTTATATGGGTCGTTGTGGATAGATTAACTAAAACAGCCCATTTTATACCAGGCAAGTCTACATATTCGGTTGACA
>NW_019269432.1:0-2160 GCF_002738365.1 Cucurbita moschata
CAAATCTAATCCAAATAACTCAATCAAATCTAATGCTAACAATCCCTCCCTTAAACTAAAGACGAATAGTAATCAGTTTATATCTACGACCTCATACTAAACATCCACCAGGTAACTTCATCAATTCTCATGTGCCATTTCCCATTTCTGTTTATTGCTCCAAATCCATGGCTTGCCTCTATTTCTCACTCTTCAATGTTCTTTAAAGTTTACAAAGTTTGCAAGTTAGTAGGGGTAAACATGGTTGAGCTTCATCATCTTCTTTACAAAAAAACTTCTCCTGTTGCATAGTCTCTCATCCTGACGGGTGGTCTCTTATTCATTGCCTTATTTGAGCTACGAGAGCTTGCTTCAGCCAAAGAGTCAGATGAAATATTTTCCTATGCAGTATTTTCATCTGCCGCTTCTATATCATTATTTTCATCTGCAGCTTCTATATCATAGAGTCTGTAAGCTTTTGACTCTTCACTAACTCCCAGCAAAACATAACTCAAACTCTTATCATCTACCCTAGTTCTTTGAGCTGCCTCCTCTTTTTGTCTCTGAATCAACTCGACCTCACAATGTTGTTCTTCTTCCTTCCGCTGCAGCTCCAGAACTAATCGTCGCTATGCTTTTTCTTCCCTTCTTCTATTCTCTTCCAGCATTTTATCGTGCTCTTCTCTCTCTTTCCGTGCTTGTTCTTCTTTTTGTATTGTAGCAGTAAGAGCGGCTTCTTTCTCTTTCTCAAGCTGCACATCAACATTATCAAACAACTTCGTGCGAACTTTCTCTATTCGCCTATGTATTTCTAATTTAGTCTCTTCAGAGTTTAACCTTTCTTCAACCTTCTTCTGAATTAATTAGTTCTTCCATCCTCCTAGTTGCATTTCTTCTAACTTCTTCAACTCTGCTTCACGCCTTTTCTTCTCTTCTTCCTCTTTCTTAAGCTTCTCTATGGAATGATTCTGATCAGTGGATGCACAACTCGGACTGGAACTGAACGATTTGGGGAAAGGAGATAACGAGGAAGACCTACTTCTACGTTGGCGGCTGAGGGAACTTGAACGGCTGCTTCTCCTAGAATGGGTAGTGGAATGATAGGGGGAAGGACTTGGGTCCCTTATGCTTCTTTGACTATGGCGATAGGAATTGAGGTGGTGAGTGTATGACAGAGACCTTGAACCACTTCTCCCCATAAGTTTCTATTGAGTTTGAGTGTCTACTACAGGCTGAGATATAGCATGCAATACGAACATTCGATTCAAAGACATCTTTGTCTCCATGATTAAGCCTCTCTCAGGATGAAACACCTTGCATGATCCATTTTGAAACAAAAAGGTAACCCCCTCTGCTTGCAATTTACCACTAGTCAACAAATTGTTCCTCAAGTCTGGCACATAAAACACTCCTGTAATTATCATTATGATTCCATTCACTTCCAACTGTACATTACCCTTTCCGGTTACATCCATGCTTGAGTTGGTTCCCAGCTTCACTGAATCTTTGAAACTTCCATCAAAATCTGAAAAATATTCCTTCTTCCCACACATATGATTGCTACATCCCGAGTCAAGGAACCACATATCTTCTTTATTGGCCTTATTCATATTCACGTAAGCCATCGGCGACATCTCTTCTCGATTCTCTACATAGTTTGTCTCCTTCTCCTTGCTTTGACATTCCCATTGAAAATGTCCTAACTTGTGACAGTTATAGCACTCCACTGTGGCCTTGTTGAAGGTTTGTCTGCCTCGTCTGGAATTGCTTTGACATTCCCATTGAAAATGTCCTAGCTTGTGACAGTTATAGCACTCCACTATGGTTTTGTTGAAGGTTTGTCTGCCTCATCCCCTTCCTCTGTCTCTAAAACTTCCACGACCTTGGCTCCTTCCTCCAGCAGACTGCACAAGTGGACTCTCCATCGACATACTTTTATTAAGATACACATAGAAGACTACTACTTCTAGTTTTAACTAGTTTAGAGCATGGCTCTAATACCAAAATGTTAGGAATAGAAAAAGAAAACTGGAAAGATCAGAAGAATTGGGAGGAATCTCTCATCTAATTGAAGGATGACTAAATCAAATCTAATTCAAATAACTAGATCAAATCTAATCCAAATAACTCAATCAAATCCAATTCTAACAGTTACCATATCTATTTGGTATCATATTTATG
>NW_019269433.1:0-523 GCF_002738365.1 Cucurbita moschata
CGACATTCTATTTTAAATCATCAAGCCTAATCATTCGCAACGAAAGTTTCAAAAAACGTTGACCGTGACTCAGTTTTTTAACACGTACTTCAAACGTCCCAGATTAGGGTTCGATTTTAATCTCTCTATTACTGTTCTATGCACTCCGTTTCTTCGAAATTATATTCTAATTCAACATGCCTGATCATTATCGACAGGAATTTTGAAAAACGTCAAACGTGACTGGGTCTTTTTAACATGTACTTCAAACGTCACAGATTAGGGTTTCCGAATTAGGGTTTCGATTTTAAGCACTCTTTTATTGTTTCATGCACACCTCATCTTAGAAATTCTATAATAATTCATTATGCCTGATCATTACCCACAGAAATTTCGAAAAACGTTGACCGTGACTCAGTTTTTTTTAATCATGTACTTCAAACGTCACAGATTAGGGTTTCCGAATTAGGGTTTCGATTTTAAGCACTCTTTTTCTTTTTTTTACACTCCGTTTCTTCGACATTCTATTTTAAATCATCAAGCC
>NW_019269433.1:943-1139 GCF_002738365.1 Cucurbita moschata
CTCAGTTTTTTAGCACGTACTTCAAACGTCCCAGATTAGGGTTCGATTTTAATCTCTCTTTTACTGTATTATGCACTCCGTTTCTTCGAAATTATATTCTAATTCAACATGCCTGATCATTATCGACAGAAATTTTGAAAAACGTCAAACGTGACTGGGTCTTTTTAGCATGTACTTCAAACGTCACAGATTAGGG
>NW_019269433.1:1550-1800 GCF_002738365.1 Cucurbita moschata
CAAAAAACGTTTTTCGTGACTCGGTTTTTTTTATCATGTACTTCAAACGTCACAGATTAGGATTTCCAAATTAGGGTTTCGATTTTAAGCACTCTTTTTCTTTTTTTTACACTCCGTTTCTTCGACATTCTATTTCAAATCATCAAGCCTAATCATTCGCAACAAAAGTTTCAAAAAACGTCGACCGTGACTCAGTTTTTTAGCACGTACTGCAAACTTCCCAGATTAGGGTTCGATTTTAATCTCTCTT
>NW_019269433.1:2028-2155 GCF_002738365.1 Cucurbita moschata
CCAAATAAATTTCGAAAAACGTTGACCGTGACTCGGTTTTTTTTTATCATGTACTTCAAACGTCACAGATTAGGGTTTCCGAATTAGGGTTTCGATTTTAAGCACTCTTTTTCTTTTTTTTACACTC
>NW_019269434.1:0-1789 GCF_002738365.1 Cucurbita moschata
TTAAAAGCCACTCCGATACCAACTTGTAGAAAATAGACGCTCGCTCTAAAACTAACTCATTTAGATAACTCTCACGAAACTTTGAAGGGGGTGTCGAAAGGGGAGAGACAAGGAGACAAAGAAATTCTCAAAACTCTTTTTTGTATTACACCTTCTGTTATGCTTTTTTTGCTCTCTATAATCTTTCTTGTTCTCTGCAATTACAACGATAAGTAAAGCCATTTTTAGGTTTTCCTACGGCTAAAATTGGCCATAACTACCCCATAATTTTTCTGACCCATAACCACTTCTTTCTTAAATTACTTAATGGCTTTTGACCGAATTTAAAACCAAAAATTCATAACTACTTTTTTTTCTCTCTCCCTCATTTAAGTTTATTTCCAACAAAACTCCCCTATAAACTTAAATGCTCCTACTATCTGCCATGCCAATCATCTTCTTGTATTTGTCGAAAAGTACTTTCTGTAGCGGTTTTGTAAAGATGTCCGCAACTTGATCCTGACTTGCCACATGTAGCAATTCCACACTTCCTTCCTTCACATGATCTCGGATAAAATGAAATCGAACGTAAATGTGTTTGCTTCTTTCGTGGTTCACTGGGTTCTTAGCCAACTCAATTGATGATTTGTTGTCAACTTGTATTATGGTTGCACCTCGTTGCTTTAGCTCCATCTCACTATCACCATCTTGCTAATTATGTCAAGAAGTTTGTATCCTTTTTCTTCTCATTATATCTAATAAAAATATACCTTTTACTTTTGTCTTCGAGCTTCGTTCTTTGTTGGTCCGATATGTGAGCATAAGCCACACTACCGAACACCTTGAGATGAGAAATTGTAGGCTTTTGTCCGCTCCAAGCCTCTTGTGGTGTTTGATCATCTAACTTTGCATGTGGACATCGATTCTATACGTAGATGGCGCAGTGCACGATTTCTGACCAAAATTCCTTCGGCATCCTTTTGCTCTTAAGCATTGAGCGAACCATGTCGAGAATGGTCCGATTCTTCCTCTCGGCCACACCATTTTGTTGAGAGGTGTACGGTGCGGTTAGAAATTGCCTTATGCCTTGCTCCTCGCAGTACTCCATGAAGTCATCGAAGTATACTCGCCACCTCTATCGGATCGTACAGCTTTGATGTGTCGACCAGTTTTCTTCTCCATCATTACTTTGAACTTTTTAAATACCTCGAATGCCTCGGATTTTCCTTTCAGAAAATAAGCCCAAGTTTTCCGTGAGTAATCATCGATAAAGGAAATAAAATACCTCTTTCCGCTGAAAGACTCGAGGTTAATTGGTCCACATATATCTGTATGGATCAATTCGAGGGGTTGTTTAGCCCAAAATTCAGTCTTCTTTTTAATTGAGGTTCTCGCATGCTTGTTGAGTGTCACGGTCCTACATTTTTTACGGTGCGGTGTTGTGATCTTGACACGGTCACGACTAGCCTAGAGGAGAATTAATCCCCATATATATTTTTCGCCCCGACTTTGTGGCTTCGTCGGACCCTAGGCGAGGTTTGTCTTCGTAAATCGAACATCGCTTGTGCGGAATCCAAGCTTGTTCAACCACACATGCCACCTACGCGTGCATGTTCAATCGTCTGCGACACATCCAACTTGCCTCTACACTAGGCCAAGTCATTTAGCTCGACCTTGGTTCTGCTCGGGCCAAGGTCTCTCAATTCAACGTCGCATCTCATCTTGCCATCTTGATCCCCATCGGTAGGGTCCATATGTCTTGACGTCATCCCGAGTCTCGGGATGTCGTCGGCCATCATAACTCGCTCGG
>NW_019269435.1:0-995 GCF_002738365.1 Cucurbita moschata
ACGTTGTTCAAACGTCCAAGTTTAGGGTTTCCAAATTAGGGTTTCGATTTAAAGCACACTTTCTCTGATTTATGCACTGTGTTTCTTGGAAATTACATCCTAAATCATCGGGCGTAATCATTCCAAAAAAAAGTTTCGAAGAACGTCGACCGTGACTCGGTTTTTTAAATACGTAGTTCAAACGTCCCAGTTTAGGGTTTCCAAATTTAGGTTTCGATTTAAAACACACTTTCTTTGTTTTATGCACTGTGTTTCTTTGAAATTATATAATAAATCATCAGGCCTAATCATTCCAAACAAAAGTTTCGAAGAACGTGGACCGTGACTCCGTTTTTTAAATACGTAGTTCAAACGTCCCAGTTTAGGGTTTCCAAATTAGGGTATCGATTTCAAGCACACTATATCTTTTCTATGCACTGTAATTCTTTGCAATTATATCCTAAATCATCGGGCATAATCATTCCAAACAAAAGTTTCGAAGAACGTCGACCGTGACTCGGTTTTTTAAATACGTAGTTCAGAAGTCCCAGTTTAGGGTTTCCAAATTAGGGTTTCGATTTAAAACACACTTTCTTTGTTTTATGCACTGTGTTTCTTTGAAATTATATCCTAAATCATCAGGCGTAATCATTCCAAACAAAAGTTTCGAAGAACGTCGACCGTGACTCGGTTTTTTAAATACGTAGTTCAAACGTCCCAGTTTAGGGTTTCCAAATTAGGGTTTCGATTTCAAGCACACTATATCTTTTCTATGCACTGTGTTTCTTTGCAATTATATCCTAAATCATCGGGCGTAATCATTCAAAACAAAAGTTTCGAAGAACGTCGACCGTGACTCGGTTTTTTAAATACGTAGTTCAGAAGTCCCAGTTTAGGGTTTCCAAATTAGGGTTTCGATTTAAAGCCCACTTTCTTTGTTTTATGCACTGTGTTTCTTTGAAATTATATCATAAATCATCAGGCCTAATCATTCCAAACAAAAGTTTCGAAGAACG
>NW_019269435.1:1450-2144 GCF_002738365.1 Cucurbita moschata
ATCATTCCAAACAAAAGTTTCGAAGAACGTCGACCGTGACTCGGTTTTTTAAATACTAAGTTAAAACGTCCCAGTTTAGGGTTTCCAAATTAGGGTTTCGATTTAAAGCACACTTTCTCTGTTTTATGCACTGTGTTTCTTTGAAATTATATCCTAAATCATCAGGCGTAATCATTCCAAACAAAAGTTTCGAAGAACGTCGACCGTGACTCGGTTTTTTAAATACGTAGTTCGAACGAGCATGTTTAGGGTTTCCAAATTAGGGTTTCGATTTAAAGCACACTTTCTCTGATTTATGCACTGTGTTTCTTAGAAATTACATCCTAAATCATCAGGCGTAATCATTCCAAACAAAAGTTTCGAAGAACGTCGACCGTGACTCGGTTTTTTAAATACGTAGTTCGAACGAGCATGTTTAGGGTTTCCAAATTAGGGTTTCGATTTAAAGCACACTTTCTCTGATTTATGCACTGTGTTTCTTGGAAATTACATCCTAAATCATCGGGCGTAATCATTCCAAACAAAAGTTTCGAAGAACGTCGACCGTGACTCGGTTTTTTAAATACATAGTTCAAACGTCCCAGTTTAGGGTTTCCAAGTTATGCTTTCGATTTAAAACACACTTTCTCTTTTTTTGCACTGTGTTTCTTTGAAATTATATCCTAAATCATCAGAAGTAATAATTCCAAACAAA
>NW_019269436.1:0-2142 GCF_002738365.1 Cucurbita moschata
TTTCTGCACTCCGTTACTTCGGAATTCAGTTCTAACTCATCAAGCCTAATCATTCGCCGCAAAAGTTTCGAAAAACGTCGACCGTGACTCGGGTTTTTTAGCACGTTCTTCGAATGTACAAACTCAGAGTTTCCGAATTAGGGTTTCGATATTAAGCACTCTTTTACTGTTTTTTGCACTCCGTTACTTTGGAATTCTATTCTAACTCATCAAGCCTAATCATTCGCCGCAAATGTTTCGAAAACTGTGGATCGTGACTCGGTTTTTTTAGCACGTACTTCGATTTCTAAAATCAGAGTTTTCGAATTAGGGTTTCGATTTTAAGCACTCTTTTACTGTTTTCTGCGCTCCGTTACTTCCAAATTCTATTCTAAATCATCAAGCCTAATCATTCGCCGCAAAATTTTCGAAAAACGTCGACCGTGACTCGGCTTTTTTAGAACGTTCTTTGAATGTCTAAAATTAGGGTTTGATTTTAACCACTCTTTTACTGTTTTCTGCACTCCGTTACTTCGAAATTTTATTCTAAATCATCAAGCCTAATCATTCGCCAAAAAAGTTTCAAAAAACGTCGACCGTGACTCGGCTTTTTTAGCACGTTCTTCGAAGTTCCAAAACCAGGGTTTCCGAATTAGGGTTTGATGTTAAGCACTCCTTTACTTTTTTCTGCACTTCGTTACTTCGGAATTCTATTCTAAATCATCAAGCCAAATCATTCGCCGCAAAAGTTTCGAAAACGTCGACCGTGACTCGGCTTTTTTAGCACGTTCTTCGAATTTCCAAACTCAGGGTTTCGATTTTAAGCACTCTTTTACTGTTTTCTGCACTTCGTTACTTCGGAATTCTATTCTAACTCATCAAGCCTAATCATTCGCCAAAAAAGTTTCAAAAAACGTCGACCGTGACTCGGCTTTTTTAGCACGTTCTTCGAAGTTCCAAAACCAGGGTTTCCGAATTAGGGTTTGATTTTAAGCACTCCTTTACTTTTTTCTGCACTTCGTTACTTCGGAATTCTATTCTAAATCATCAAGCCAAATCATTCGCCGCAAAAGTTTCGAAAAACGTCGACCGTGACTCGGCTTTTTTAGCACGTTCTTCGAATGTCCAAAATAAGGTTTTCCGAATTCAGGTTTCGATTTTAAACACTCTTTTACTGTTTTCTGCACTCCGTTACTTCGAAATTCCATTCTAAATCATTAATCCTAATCATTCGCCGCAAAAGTTTAAAAAAACGTCGACCGTGACTCGGCTTTTTTAGCACATTCTTCGAATGTCCAAAATCAGGGTCTCGATTTTAAGCACTCTTTTACTGTTTTCTGCACTTCGTTACTTCGAAATTCTATTCTAAATCATCAAGCCAAATCATTCGCCGCAAAAGTTTCGAAAAACGTCGACCGTGACTCGGCTTTTTTATCACGTTCTTCGAAGTTCCAAAACGAGGGTTTTCGAATTAGGGTTTCGATTTTAAACACTCCTTTACTGTTTTCTGCACTTCGTTACTTCGGAATTCTATTCTAAATCATCAAGCCTAATCATTCGCCGCAAAAGTTTCGAAAAACGTCGACCGTGACTCGGCTTTTTTAGCACGTTCTTCGAATGTCGAAACTCAGGGTTTCCGAATTAGGGTTTCGATTTTAAGCACTCTTTTACTGCAAAAGTTTCTTCGTTACTTCGAAATTCTATTCTAAATCATCAAGCCAAATCATTCGCCGCAAAAGTTTCGAAAAACGTCGACCGTGACTCGGCTTTTTTATCACGTTCTTCGAAGTTCCAAAACGAGGGTTTTCGAATTAGGGTTTCGATTTTAAACACTCCTTTACTGTTTTCTGCACTTCGTTACTTCGGAATTCTATTCTAAATCATCAAGCCTAATCATTCGCCGCAAAAGTTTCGAAAAACGTCGACCGTGACTCGGCTTTTTTAGCACGTTCTTCGAATGTCGAAACTCAGGGTTTCCGAATTAGGGTTTCGATTTTAAGCACTCTTTTACTGTTTTCTGCACTCCGTTACTTCGAAATTCAGTTCTAACTCATCAAGCCTAATCATTCGCCGCAAAAGTTTCGAAAAACGTCGACCGTGACTCGGTTTTTTTATCATGTACTTCGATTTCCAAAATAAGGGTTTCCGAATTAGGGTTTCGAT
>NW_019269437.1:0-2137 GCF_002738365.1 Cucurbita moschata
TCCCGCCATTCTTTTCTTCTCTTATTCCTTACTACAATGGAATGCTTGGGTATCAGTTCCCCATTTATATCTGTGAAACGCCTCATCTTTGTAACGTCTTCTTTATTTCCTTGCGATTTCAAGTAAAGAATAATCACGTTTTGTAACGTCTATGGCCGTTCTTGATTTAAAAGGAAGTTGTTTTATTTTATTCTTGTCTAGTAATGCGGTTAACATTGATTGATGGACGTAAATTATACTACTATTAAAAGTAACCTATTTCTTAAATACAAATTTAAAGCATGAGCCCAACCTTATTTGTATTAATTATCTTTCATAATCTGTATGAAAGGTACGAATTTAGGTGTACTATTGCTATACCTCTTTTCCTATGCGAAAAATTTAAGATGATAAGCGCAACGATTAGCATGTAGTATAGCCCGGTTTATAAAATCTTCAACTTGAAAGCTTAAGTTTTCTAGCGTTTAATTATGGTTTTTGTGATGGTTAAAGATTACCGTTTAATTGGTGGGTGTGAAATTCAGTTGTTGATATCTTCGGTGCATTGAAATCATAAAGATTGCAGATATCAAAAATAGTTTTGATGATTTGGATTTAGAACATGGCCTGTTTCCTTGTCGTATTAATTTATAATAACCTTCTTTCCACATTTTTATTTTTTAATATTTTAGTCTCAATTATACAAATATCTAAATATTTTAATTAGTTTTTTTATTATGTCAATTATTTTTTAACTGTATTCAAAAAAAATTTGACCAAATGAAAAATCTAACATTTGTATGTTTGGATTGGATTATAAAATTATTCGAATTCGGTTGAGTAAAATAAATCATAAATTGAATTGATTTATGAATATTAGTCGAACTAAACCAATCTAAATTTATTTTTAGTTTTAAAATATACATTTTTGCTTAAAATATAAAAATATACTAGTGACGGTTACTAGTTTTAGCGGGTGTCCTACCTATGGGGCTCCTAGAGTATGCCCACCGGATAAGGAAGGTGGCCCAGCGGTGAGCGAACTAGCTGGTGAGCCCATACTCGCACGTATTGGCTGTGTGTAGAGTATATGGTACACGTCCAAAATTACCCGTTAGGACAGCACCGTAGGAAAAGCGAAACGAAACGAAAGATAGGTCCCGTCATTTCATTGCATGTGATTGTTGCATTTAACCCCAATAGTGGGGTCACTTGCTGAGTATTTCTTTAAATACTCAAGCCATGTGTTACTACATTTTTCAGGTTAAGGCAACGCATTCCTGTACGGCTGACGACGGCATCGCAACTCGAGACCATGACACATGCATAGAATAGTGGTATTTATTTTCTTAGACTCAGGCTAGAATAGAATGTTTTAAACTTAAACGCTTATTTATTTTATTTCGGGTCTTTTTTTGTGTCGTTTTAAAGATGTTTTCAAAACACGTAAGTCCATGGGTGTGTTTTAAGATAAAGGTTATGTTTTATGGAATTTAAATGAAGTCTTCAACATTCAATGTTATGGTATGTATAAAGTAGCGACCTTAAATTAAGTAGAAAATTTCGGATCGTTACAATTGTGACGGAAAAAGAAAATGTAAAGTTTAAAGTAAATGAGATTATGCAAATAATCACCGAGGTATTTAATGTACCAGACTTGAAAGACAACTTGCTGGGCATCGGACAACTGCCAAAAAAAAAACTGTCTTGCAATTCTTATACAAAAAGGAGGATGAAGCCTGACATAGGGCTGACTGCAGAGACTTCAATGACATGAAATATTATGTTTACTCTATTTGTTTAATCTCTACCAAATGAACAATCCTGATTCAATGCTATTACAGAAGATCCCGCAAGAACATGACATTGTCGATATGGGCATCTAAGTTATGTTGGACTAAAGTCACTTCAAGAGTATGTTGAAAAAGAAACTGGTATATACATGAAAGGCTGATAACTTATCAAGGTGGTGAATTCACATCCAAAGAAGTCATTAACTTTGGTAATGAAAATGGTATTCAAAGGCAACCAAGAGCGGCTTATACTCCTCAACAAAACGGCGTGGCAGAAAGGAAAAACATGACAATTATGAATATGGTTAGATGCATGTTGACAGAGAAAAAGATACAAAAAGCTTTCTAGGCGGAAGCAGCAAACT
>NW_019269438.1:0-1559 GCF_002738365.1 Cucurbita moschata
AGAGTGCTTAAAATCGAAACCCTAATTCGGAAACCCTAATCTGTGACGTTTGAAGTACATGCTAAAAAGACCCAGTCACGTTTGACGTTTTTCAAAATTCCGGTCAATAATGATCAGGCATGTTGAAGGAGAATATAATATCTAAGAAACGGAGTGCATAGAATAGTAAAAGAGAGATTAAAATCGAACCCTAATCTGGGACGTTTGAAGTACGTGCTAAAAAAACTTAGTCACGATCGACGTTTTTTGAAACTTTCGTTGCGAATGATTAGGCTTGATGATTTAAAATAGAATGTCGAAGAAACGGAGTGTAAAAAACAGTAAAAGAGTGCTTAAAATCAAAACCCTAATACGGAAACCCTAATCTGTGACGTTTGAAGTATATGATAAAAAAAAACCGAGTCACGGTCAACGTTTTTCGAAATTTCTGTGGGTAATGATCAGGCATAATGAATTATTTTAGAATTTCTAAGAAGAGGTGTGCATGAAACAATAAAAGAGTGCTTAAAATCGAAACCCTAATTCGGAAACCCTAATCTGTGACGTTTGAAGTACATGCTAAAAAGACCCAGTCACGTTTGACATTTTTCAAAATTCCTGTCGATAATGATCAGGCATGTTGAATTAGAATATAATTTCGAAGAAACGGAGTGCATAGAACAATAAAAGAGAGATTAAAATCGAACCCTAATCTGGGACGTTTGAAGTACGTGCTAAAAAAACTGAGTCACAGTCGACGTTTTTTGAAACTTTCGTTGCGAATGATTAGAATTGATGATTTAAAATAGAATGTCGCAGAAACGGAGTGTAAAAAACAGTAAAAGAGTGCTTAAAATCAAAACCCTAATACGGAAACCCTAATCTGTGACGTTTGAAGTACATGCTAAAAAGACCCAGTCACGTTTGACATTTTTCAAAATTCCTGTCGATAATGATCAGGCATGTTGAATTAGAATATAATTTCGAAGAAACGGAGTGTAAAAAACAGTAAAAGAGTGCTTAAAATCAAAACCCTAATACGGAAACCCTAATCTGTGACGTTTGAAGTATATGATAAAAAAAAAACCGAGTCACGGTCAATGTTTTTCGAAATTTCTGTGGGTAATGATTAGGCATAATGAATTATTATAGAATTTCTAAGAAGAGGTGTGCATGAAACAATAAAAGAGTGCTTAAAATCGAAACCCTAATCTGTGACGAGACCAAGACACGTTTGACGTTTTTCAAAATTCCTGTCGATAATGATCAGGCATGTTGAATTAGAATATAATTTCGAAGAAACGGAGTGCATAGAACAGTAAAAGAGAGATTAAAATCGAACCCTAATCTGGGACGTTTGAAGTACGTGCTAAAAAAACTGAGTCACGGTCGACGTTTTTTGAAACATTCGTTGCGAATGATTAGGCTTGATGATTTAAAATAGAGTGTCGAAGAAACGGAGTGTAAAAAAAAGAAAAAGAGTGCTTAAAATCGAAACCCTAATTCGGAAACCCTAATCTGTGACGTTTGAAGTACATGATAAAAAGAAACCCAGTCACGGTCAACGTTTTTCGAAATTT
>NW_019269438.1:1858-2137 GCF_002738365.1 Cucurbita moschata
AAAACCCAGTCACGGTCAACGTTTTTCGAAATTTCTGTGGGTAATGATCAGGCATAATGAATTATTATAGAAGTTCTAAGAAGAGGTGTGCATGAAACAATAAAAGAGTGCTTAAAATCGAAACCCTAATTCGAAAACCCTAATCTGTGACCAGACCCAGTCACGTTTGACGTTTTTTAAAATTCCTGTCGATAATGATCAGGCATGTTGAATTAGAATATAATTTCAAAGAAACGGAGTGCATAGAACAGTAAAAGAGAGATTAAAATCGAACCCTAA
>NW_019269439.1:0-2133 GCF_002738365.1 Cucurbita moschata
AGGTGTTAACATAGGAACTTTTTTTGCCCATTGAGACAGGGTCGTTAACTCGATCTGAAAAAGTTGTTTTCTCATTTTAGTATCATACCATATCCACTAAAGATTGTCCTAAGCTTAAAATATGGAATAAAAAAAACATTTACTCGTGTCGAAAAGACTTCACAACCTCAACCCTTACGAAAAGACCCTCGTGGAGGCACCCGAATGACTATGTGAAAAACCTTTGTTTCTTTCGATGTTTTTCGACGAATCTGTAAGGAAACGCTCAAGTTTAAGAGTCTTACAAATATAAATGGTGAAAATACGACTTTTTTTCACTTTCGCTTCCGGGCCATTTTGCACTCAAAATCCATAGGTGTTAACAAAGGAACTTTTTTTGCCCATTGAGACAGGGTCGTTAACTCGATCTGAAAAGTTGTTTTCTCGTTTTCGTATCATACCATATCCACTAAAGATTGTCCTAAGCCTAAAATATGGAAGAAAAAAAACATTTACTCGTGTCGAAAAGACTTCACAACCTCAACCCTTACGAAAAGACCCTCGTGGAGGCACCCAAATGGCTACGTGAAAAACCTTTGTTTCTTTCGATGTTTTTCGACGAATCTGTAAGGAAACGCTCAAGTTTAAGAGTCTTACAAATATAAATGGTGAAAATACGACTTTTTTTCACTTTCGCTTCTGGGCCATTTTGCACTCAAAATCCATAGGTGTTAACATAGGAACTTTTTTTGCCCATTGAGACAGGGTCGTTAACTCGATCTGAAAAGTTGTTTTCTCGTTTTAGTATCATACCATATCCACTAAAGTTTGTCCTAAGCCTAAAATATGGAAGAAAAAAAACATTTACTCGTGTCGAAAAGACTTCACAACCTCAACCCTTACGAAAAGACCCTCGTGGAGGCACCCGAATGGCTACGTGAAAACCCTTTGTTTCTTTCGATGTTTTTCGACGAATCTCTAAGGAAACGCTCAAGTTTAAGAGTCTTACACATATAAGTTGTGAAAATACGACTTTTTTTCACTTTCGCTTCTGGGCCATTTTGCACTCAAAATCCATAGGTGTTAACATAGGAACTTTTTTTGCCCATTGAGACAGGGTCGTTAACTCGATCTGAAAAGTTGTTTTCTCGTTTTAGTATCATACCATATCCACGTAAGATTGTCCTAAGCTTAAAATATGGAAGTAAAAAAACATTTACTCGTGTCGAAAAGACTTCACAACCTCAACCCTTACGAAAAGACCCTCGTGGAGGCACCCGAATGGCTACGTGAAAAACCTTTGTTTCTTTCGATGTTTTTCGACGAATCTGTAAGGAAACGCTCAAGTTTAAGAGTCTTACAAATATAAATGGTGAAAATACGACTTTTTTTCACTTTCGCTAACGGGCCATTTTGCACTCAAAATCCATAGGTGTTAACATAGGAACTTTTTTTGCCCATTGAGACAGGGTCGTTAACTCGATCTGAAAAGATGTTTTCTCGTTTTAGTATCATACCATATCCACTAAAGATTGTCCTAAGCTTAAAATATGGAAGAAAAAAAACATTTACTCGTGTCGAAAAGACTTCACAACCTCAACCCTTACGAAAAGACCCTCGTGGAGGCACACGAATGGCTACGTGAAAAACCTTTGTTTCTTTCGATGTTTTTCTACGAATCTGTAAGGAAACGCTCAAGTTTAAGAGTCTTACACATATAAATGGTGAAAATACGACTTTTTTTCACTTTCTCTTCCGGGCCATTTTGCACTCAAAATCCATAGGTGTTAACATAGGAACTTTTTTTGCCCATTGAGACAGGGTCGTTAACTCGATCTGAAAAAGTTGTTTTCTCGTTTTAGTATCATACCATATCCACTAAAGATTGTCCTAAGCTTAAAATATGGAAGAAAAAAAACATTTACTCGTGTCGAAAAGACTTCACAACCTCAACCCTTACGAAAGGACCCTCGTGGAGGCACACGAATGGCTACGTGAAAAACCATTGTTTCTTTCGATGTTTTTCTACGAATCTGTAGGGAAACGCTCAAGTTTAAGAGTCTTACACATATAAATGGTGAAAATACGACTTTTTTTCACTTTCGCTTCCGGGCCATTTTGCACTCAAAATCCATAGGTGTTAACATAGGAACT
>NW_019269440.1:0-1426 GCF_002738365.1 Cucurbita moschata
TTCGAAATTCTGATCTAAATCATCAACCTTAATCATTCGCCATAAAAGTTTCGAAAAACGTCGATCGTGACTCGGTTTTTTTAGCACGTTCTTCGAACGTCCAAAATTAGGGTAACGAATTTGGGTTTCGATTTTAAGCACTCATTTACTGTTTTATGCAGACCGTTACTTCGAAATTCTATTCTAAATCATCAAGCCTAATCATTCGCCGTAAAAGTTTCGAAAAACGTCGACCGTGACTCGGTTTTTTTAGCACGTTCTTCGAACGTCCAAAATTAGTGTTCCGAATTTGGGTTTCGATTTTAAGCACTCTTTTACTGTTTTCTGCACTCCGTTACTTCGAAATTCTATTCTAAATCATCAACCTTAATCATTTGCCGCAAAAGTTTCGAAAAACGTCGACCGTGACTCAGTTTTTTTAGCTCGTTCTTCGAACGTCCAAAATCAGAGTTCCGAATTACGGTTTCGATTTTAAGCACTCTTTTACTCTTTTCTGCACTACGTTACTTCAAATTTCTATTCTAAATCATCAACCTTAATCATTCGCCGCAAAAGTTTCGAAAAACGTCGACCGTGACTCGGTTTTTTTAGCACGTTCTTCGAACGTCCAAAATCAGGGTTCCGAATTAGGGTTTCGATTTTAAGCACTCCTTTACTGTTTTCTGCACTCCGTTACTTCGAAATTCTATTCTAAATCATCAAGCCTAATCATTCGCCGTAAAAGTTTCGAAAAACGTCGACCGTGACTCGGTTTTTTTAGCACGTTCTTCGAACGTCCAAAATTAGTGTTCCGAATTTGGGTTTCGATTTTAAGCACTCTTTTACTGTTTTCTGCAGACCGTTACTCCGAAATTCTATTCTAAATAATCAAGCCTAATCATTCGCCGCAAAAGTTTCGAAAAACGTCGAACGTGACACGGTTTTTTAAGCACGTTCTTCGAACGTCCAAAATCAGGGTTCCGATTTTAAGCGCTCTTTTACTGTTTTCTGCATTCCGTTACTTCGAAATTCTGATCTAAATCATCAACCTTAATCATTCGCCATAAAAGTTTCGAAAAACGTCGATCGTGACTCGGTTTTTTTAGCACGTTCTTCGAACGTCCAAAATCAGGGTTCCGAATTAGGGTTTCGATTTTAAGCACTCTTTTACTGTTTTCTGCACTCCGTTACTTCGAAATTCTATTCTAAATCATCAAACCTAATCATTCGCCGTAAAAGTTTCGAAAAACGTCGACCGTCGGTTTTTTAAGCACGTTCTTCGAACGTCCAAAATCAAGGTTCCGAATTTTGGTTTCGATTTTAAGCGCTCTTTTACTGTTTTCTGCACTCCGTTACTTCGAAATTCTATTCTAAATCATCAACCTTAATCATTTGCCGCAAAAGTTTCGAAAAACGTCGACCGTGACTCGGTTTTTTTAGCTCGTTC
>NW_019269440.1:1813-2132 GCF_002738365.1 Cucurbita moschata
CGATTTTAAGCACTCTTTTACTGTTTTCTGCACTCCGTTACTTCGAAATTCTATTCTAAATCATCAACCTTAATCATTTGCCGCAAAAGTTTCGAAAAACGTCGACCGTGACTCGGTTTTTTTAGCTCGTTCTTCGAACGTCCAAAATCAGGGTTCCGAATTAGGGTTTCGATTTTAAGCACTCTTTTACTGTTTTCTGCAGACCGTTGCTTCGAAATTCTATTCTAAATCATCAAGCCTAATCATTCGTCGCAAAAGTTTCGAAAAATGTCGACCGTGACACGGTTTTTTAAGCACGTTCTTCGGACGTCATATATCA
>NW_019269441.1:0-2131 GCF_002738365.1 Cucurbita moschata
AATACTAATCTCTTGTAGTTCAAACTCCTTTTGCCTCACGAACCGGTTTTGAACCACCACTAGTGTCTTCTCCACTATCCTCCGGCCTTAGAACGGGATTGTGGAATCCGGTGTGTGACTAAACTTGAGAGGGATTTTGTATATGTGAAGAGAGTGTTTGTGAGAGGTTTTTCTCAAGGTTTTTCACCAAGATAAAGAAGACCTTCCATGTATCATGATCACTCTATTTAAAGAGTAATATTTGCATGTTCATGCAAATTTGAGATCACCAAATTTTGATACTTAAAATTCCACTCAAATGTTTGGGATTATGTGGCAAGCATGCATGTTTGAGTTAACCAAATTTTGACACTCAAAATTCCACTCAAACTTGTGGGGTTTATTTGGCAAGCATGTAAGTTTGGTTAAACCAAATTTTGACACCTCAAAATTCAACTAACATGGATTTTTCCATTAGATGAAAGTCAACATTTTGACTTTCTTCATATTAATTCAACAATTAATTTGAATAATGAATTTCAAAATTAAAGTAACATTAAATGATTAATTAAACTATTTAATTAATATTTAATATTAATTCAAATTCCAATCCCAATCAATTCCGACACATAATTTATTAAGATATTTAAATCTTATTTAAATATCTCAGATTCTCTCTTTTTGTTTAATTCGTAAATAAAACAAAATTGTGGTTAAATATATCGTATATATATGTAACGCATATTCCCTAATTTGAATTCGAACACTTCGAACTCACTCGTCACACTGTTCTATGGTTTTGTCCGATATGAGCTAGCAGAGGGACTTAATGGACCTATAGATCATGGGCTCCAACGATCCAAGATTAACCAGTTAAACTCATTAACCTGGTTAACCAACATTCGTTAACTACTAGGACACTCCACTATAGCCTAGTAGTTGCACTCCGCTCACTATAGATATATTTCTGTCCATTTGATATAACCATGATTAGTAAGTCGATCCTTCACAGGTTGTTCGTAACTAGAGCTGGGTCAATTTGCCATTTTACCCCTGAAGTTACTTCTTGTTCCTTATGTCTCACTGATCCTCTAATGAACAATTGGTTTGTGGTCCAACCAGTAAACCGAATCTCTCTCAGGCCAATGAGAGGGTGGGGCCCCTTGTTCAAGACCTGGAGTCAGTGCTTAAGGGAACTACCTTTCTTCTATCCCTAAAAGTGGCTAGGAGTGAATTCCGTCTTGCACCCCACGTCCCCAGCCATTCACCCAGTCTTACCCCTGAAATGGGAGGCCTGTTGAGTCGGCGAACTAGAGCCACTCTCACCCATGCAAATCTAAGGATAATTCCGAATAAACAGGAGTTCATGGTTAGCTCAGGATTAAAACGAGTTACCTAGGTTATCGAATGAAAAGAAAATCAGTCTCAACAGTAAACGATATTATAAAGTGAGAGTGGTTTTCTTCATGGTCCGATCTTATGCAATACTCATTGCATAGGACGCCCCCACTCACATGTCTCCACATGTACAATTTAGTGATCACATTGTTTATATCATATACAAAAGTGGGCCGCATCCATAGTGTCCCCAGAATAAGGTACTCAGCCTTATCCTTAAACGATAGATCATTTTGATTATATACTTGAACTTGATCCACTCTTATGTCTCTACATATAGTTCAAGTAATCATACTATAGCCAGAGTGTTCTTAGTTTATTGGATTTAGATTAATGATCGTAAAGTTCACTTTATTCAATAACAATTTTTACTGAATAAACATCAATAATAACTTTATTGAGAATAGAATATATCTTTGTTTACAAACTATGAGTTTTAGGACATAAAACCCAACAAACTCCCACTTGGACTAAAACTCTAGTGGGGTTTTATAACGTTGAGTAGAGAGAAATACAATAAACTAGGCCATCACATACTCATGCCTTTTCTCCCACTTGCCCTATATTACATAACTCGTAGTCCTAGACTCACAAGGTGCCCTTCAAACACTTTAGCCGTGAGGGGCCTTGTAAATGGATCAACAATGTTGTGCTCTGAAGCTATCTGTGTGACGATCACATCTCCTCGTTGCACAATCTCCCTTATGAGACGATATTTGCGCTCCATATGTTTTCCTCGCTTATGGCTTCTTGG
>NW_019269442.1:0-2130 GCF_002738365.1 Cucurbita moschata
AATGAGTAGCCTTGATGATTTAGAATAGAATTTCGTTGAAACGGAGTGCATAAAACAGAAAAAGAGTGCTGAAAATCGAAAACCCTATTTCGGAAACCCTAATCTTGAACATTTGAAGAACGTGCTAGAAAAACTAAGTCACGGTCGACGTTTTTCGAAACTTTTGTGAGGAATGAGTAGGCTTGATAACATAGAATAGAATTTCGATGAAACGGAGAGCATTAAATAGTAAAAGAGTGCTGAAAATCGAATCCCTAATTCGGAAACTCTAATCTGGGACGTTTGAAGAACGTGCTAGAAAAACCGAGTCATGGTCGACATTTTTTGAAACTTTGAGAGGAATTATTATGCTTGATGATTTTGAATAAAATTTCAAAGAAACGGAGTGCATAAAACAGTAAAAGAGTGCTTAAAATCGAATCCCTTATTCGGAAACCCTAATCTTGGACGTATGTAGAACGTGCTACAAAAACCGAGTCACGGATGACATTTTAAGAAACTTTTGTGGGGAATGAGTAGCCTTGATGATTTAGAATATAATTTCGTTGAAACGGAGTGCATAAAACAGAAAAAGAGTGCTGAAAATCGAAAACCCTATTTCGGAAACCCTAATCTGGAACGTTTGAAGAACGTGCTAGAAAAACCAAGTCAAGGTCGATGTTTTTCAAAACATTTGTGAAAAATGATTAGGCTTGATGATTTAGAATAGAATTTCGAAGAAACGGAGTGCATAAAACAGTAAAAGAGTGCTTAAAATCGAATCCTTAATTCAGAAACCCTAATCTTGGACTTTTGAATAACGTGCTAGAAAAACCGAGTCACGGTCGACATTTTTCGAAACTTTTGTGAGGAATGATTATGCTTGATGATTTTGTATAGAATTTCGATGAAACGGAGTGCATAAAACAGTAAAAGAGTGTTTAAGATCGAATCCATATTCGGAAACCCTAATCTGGGACGTATGAAGAACGTGATACAAAAACCGAGTCACGGACGACATTTTAAGAAACTTTTGTGAGGAATGAGTTGGCTTGATGATTTAAAATAGAATTTCGTTAAAACGGAGTGCATAAAATAGTAAAAGAGTCCTGAAAATTGAAAACCCTAATCTGGAACGTTTGAAGAACGTGCTAGAAAAACCGAGTCACGTGCGAAGTTTTTCAAAACTTTTTTGAAGAATGATTAGGCTTGTTTATTTATCATAGAATTTCGAAGAAACGGAGTGCATAAAACAGTAAAAGAATGCTTATAATCGAATCCCTAATCTTGGACTTTTGAATAACGTGCTAGAAAAACCGAGTCACGGACGACATTTTTCGAAACTTTTGTGAGGAATAAGTAGGCTTGTTGATTTGGAATAGAATTTTGAAGAAACTGAGTGCATAAAAAAGTAAAAGAGGGATGAAAATCGAATCCCTTATTGGAAAACCTAATCTGGGACGTATGAAGAACGTGCTTCAAAAACCGAGTAACGGACGACATTTTAAGAAACTTTTGTGAGGAATAAGTAGCCTTGATGATTTAGAATAGAATTTCGTTGAAACGGAGTGCATAAAACAGTAAAAGAGTGCTGAAAATCGAATCCCTAATTCGGAAACCCTAATCTGAAACGTTTGAAGAACGTGCTAGAAAACCCGAGTCACGGTCGACGTTTTTTGAAAATTTTTGAAGAATGATTAGGCTTGATGATTTAGAATAGAATTTCGAAGAAACGGAGTGCATAAAACAGTAAAAGAGTGCTTAAAATAGAATCCCTAATTCGGAAAACCTAATCTGGAACGTATGAAGAACATGCTACAAAAACCGAGTCATGGACGACATTTTCGAAACTTTTGTGTGGAATGAGTAGAATTGATGATTTAGAATAGAATTTGGATGAAACGGAGAGCATAAAACAGTAAAATTGTGCTGAAAATCGAAAACCCTATTTCGGAAACGATTGAAGAACGTGCGAGAAAAACCGACTCACGGTCGACGTTCTTCGAAACTTTTTTGAAGAATGATTTGGCTTGATGATTTATCATAGAATTTCGAAGAAACGGAGTGCATAAAACAGTAAAAGAGTGCTTAAAATCGAATCGCTAATTCAGAAACCCTAATCTTGGACTTTTGAATAACGTGCTAGAAAAA
>NW_019269443.1:0-859 GCF_002738365.1 Cucurbita moschata
CCGAATTAGGGATTCGATTTTAACAACACTTTCTCTGTTTTATGTACTCCATTTATTTGAAACTCTATTCTAAATCGTCAAGCCTAATCACTCTCCACAAAAATTATAGAAAACGTCGACCGTGACTTAGTTTTTAGAGCACGTATGTCAAATGTCCAGTTTAGGGTTTCCGAATTAGGGATTCGATTTTAACAACACTTTCTCTGTTTTATGTACTCCATTTATTTGAAACTCTATTCTAAATCGTCAAGCCTAATCACTCTCCACAAAAATTATAGAAAACGTCGACCGTGACTCAGTTTTTAGAGCACGTACTTCAAACGTCCCAGTTTAGGGTTCCCGATTTAGGGATTCAATTTGTAGCGCACTTTCTCTGTTTTATGCACTCCGTTTCATCCCAATTCTATTCTAAATCATCAAGCCAAATTATTCTCCATAAAAATTTCCAAAAATGTCGACCGTGACTAAGTTTTTAGAGCACGTACGTCAAATGTCCAGTTTAGGGTTTCCGAATTAGGGATTTGATTTAATAACACTTTCTCTGTTTTATGTACTCCATTTATTTGAAACTCTATTCTAAATCGTCAAGCCTAATCACTCTCCACAAAAATTTCCAAAAACGTCGACCGTGACTCAGTTTTTAGAGCACGTACTTCAAACGTCGAAGTTTAGGGTTCCCGATTTAGGGATTCAATTTGAAGCACACTTTCTCTGTTTTATGCACTCCGTTCTTCCCAATTCGATTTTAAATCATCAAGCCAAATTATTCTCCATAAAAGTTTCCAAAAACGTCGACCGTGACTTAGTTTTTAGAGCACGTACGTCAAATGTCCAGTTTAGGGTTTCCGAATTAGGGATT
>NW_019269443.1:1214-2130 GCF_002738365.1 Cucurbita moschata
TGTACTCCATTTATTTGAAACTCTATTCTAAATCGTCAAGCCTAATCACTCTCCACAAAAATTAAAGAAAACGTCGACCGTGACTCAATTTTTAGAGCACGTACGTCAAATGTCCAGTTTAGGGTTTCCGAATAAGGGATTCGATTTTAACAACACTTTCTCTGTTTTATGTACTCCATTTATTTGAAACTCTATTCTAAATCGCCAAGCCTAATCATTCTCCGCAAAAATTTCCAAAATCGTCGACCGTGACTCAGTTTCTAGAGCACGTACTTCAAACGTCCCAGTTTAGGGTTCCTGATTTAGGGATTCAATTTGAAGCACACTTTCTCTGTTTTATGCACTCCGTTTCATCCCAATTCTATTCTAAATCATCAAGCCAAATTATTCTCCAAAAAAGTTTCCAAAAACGTCGACCGTGACTCAGTTTTTAGAGCATGTACGTCAAATGTCTAGTTTAGGGTTTCCGAATTAGGGATTCGATTTTAACAACACTTTCTCTGTTTTATGTACTCCATTTATTTGAAACTCTATTCTAAATCGTCAAGCCTAATCACTCTCCACAAAAATTATAGAAAACGTCGACCGTGACTCAATTTTTAGAGCACGTACGTCAAATGTCCAGTTTAGGGTTTCCGAATTAGGGATTCGATTTTAACAACACTTTCTCTGTTTTATGTACTCCATTTATTTGAAACTCTATTCTATATCGTCAAGCCTAATCACTCTCCACAAAAATTTCCAAGAACGTCGACCGTGACTCAGTTTTTAGAGCACGTACTTCAAACATCCCAGTTTAGGGTTCCCGATTTAGGGATTCAATTTGTAGCGCACTTTCTCTGTTTTATGCACTCCGTTTCATCCCAATTCTATTCTAAATCATCAAGCCAAATTATTCTCCATAAAAATTTCCAAA
>NW_019269444.1:0-2129 GCF_002738365.1 Cucurbita moschata
GAGAGCTTATGCTCAAAGTGGACAATATCATACCATTGTGGAGAGTTGTGTTCATCCAACACAAAGCATGTCTCGAAGGACAAGCACCCCGACACATGGCCCAAAGCCTATGTGTGTGTCAAACTAGGTTCTTGAACAAATTCTTAGGGCGAGCTGCAACCTATCTAACTTCACCTTCTTACCTTGGTTCTTGCACAAATTCTTCAAGAATGGATTAAAGCTCGTATTATCATATGTATGAGAATTTGGCACCTACGCATATGTAATCAAACACAGTGAAGGCACTTTAAGAAATCATATGTAAATGGGTTTCAAATTGTAAAACCCAATACAAATCAAGTTCTTTATGAAAGCAAAAAATTTCAATGGGAGGTTCCAAATGTTGTATAAATGCCACGACCAAAATGATGTTCGAGTTTTTGAATTTCGTACCGGTGGGTGCTTCGATATTTTTATTAATTTAGTTTTTTTTTATATATATATTAATTTTGTCGATTTTGTTTATATTATGGTATATGATTTTTATACAAGTCTGACCCTAGATCAGTTGGTAGAGCGGAGGACTGTAGTGGTTGAAGAATCCCAAAGCCATCCTTAGGTCGCTGGTTCAAATCCGATGGGTCGGAGTTTTTAAAAGTTTAAAATCTATGTACTATTGATATAAGTATTTTGTTAAATGATTATATATTGTGAATATAGATAATTAATTAAATGTCCGTAACTTGTAGGTCATAATATCCAAAAGTTACGGGTGTAAAGGGCTAGGTTGTCAAAATTTTCGGCTTAGGTTGGGTTACCAATCCAACCAACCCTAACTTTTGGGTTGTTCCAAAAAATTCTCTCAACCCAACCCGACCCGACCCATGTACACCCGTAACTTATCTGATCGGTTGGGCTTTATGCCATAAAATCTCGTAGTTAATTATTTTATTTTTAATAATAATTTTGATTATTTTATATGCAATTTAACACTATTTATTATATGATAAATCTAAGGTTATTAATGTAATTTTGAACAATATGTAGGTTACAAATGGGTGATCATGTTCAAGAAATAACCTAATGAGTTTATGGTATATGGATAAAGTTTGGTGTTTAGCTGTGAGATTCTACATCGGTTGGAGAGGAGAGTAGAATGAAACATTCGTAGATAGGTGGACCAAGACAACTCACTTCATTCCTAGAAAAATCACATACCAAGTAGACAAGTACACTCAATTGTATGTTAAAGAGATAGCCCATCATCACGGTACTGCAATTTTCATCATGTGAGATCAGGAAACAAGGTTCACCTCGCACTTCTAGAAGAGTCTACATAAGATGTTGGGTATGTAACTATAGTATGATTACTTGAACTATATGTAGAGACATAAGAGTGCATCAAGTTCAAGTATATAGTCAAAATGATCTATAGTATAGGGATAAGGTCGAGTACCTTATTCTGGGAACACTATGGATGCGGCCCACTTTTGTATATGATATAAACAATGTTATCACTAAATTGTACATGTGGAAACATGTGAGTGGGGGCGTCTTATGCAATGAGTATTGCATAAGATCGGACCATGAAGAAAACCACTCTCACTTTATAATGTCCTTTACTGTTGAGACTGATTTTCTTTTCATTCGATAACCTAGGTAACTCGGTTTTAATCCTGAGCTAACCATGAACTCCTGTTTATTCGGAATTATCCTTAGATTTGCATGGGTGAGAGTGGCTCTAGTTCGCCGACTCAATAAGCCTCCCATTTCAGGGGTAAGACTGGGTGAATGGCTGGAGACGTGGGCTGCAAGATGGAATTTACTCCTACCCACTTTTAGGGATAGAAGAGAGGTAGTTCCCTGAAGCACTGACTCCAGGTCTTGAACAAGGGGCCCCACCCTCTCATTGGCCTAAGAGGGATTAGGTTTACTGGTTGGACCACAAACCAATTGTTCATTAGAGGATCAGTGAGACATAAGGAACAAGAAGTAACTTCAGGGGTAAAACGATAAATTGACCAAGCTCTAGTTATGAACAACCTGTGAATGATCGACTTACTAATCATGGTTATATCAAATGGACAGAAATATATCTATAGTGAGGGGAGTGCAACTACTAGGCTATAGTGGAGTGTCCTAGTAGTTAA
>NW_019269445.1:0-2126 GCF_002738365.1 Cucurbita moschata
GGGTTCTCCTTGGACCCCTATTATGGCTGGAGGGGCAAAATGACATTTTTGCCCCTCAATTGACTTAGCCCCCCACTTTTTTTTTCTTTTTTTTTTTTATTTGTTTTTTTGTTCTTGCGTTACATTGTCTGAGCCCACCTAATGGGTCCATTCTCACATACATGGGCTATGTGCATACAAGTACTACACATCCAATCTTGCCCGAACGAAAAAACTATCTAAGGCCATGCTGTGATATGCTAAACGGATAGATCCCCCCATGGAACAACACACATGTTGTTCATGCATCAAACCATTCATCCAATCAAGCTATTAGTGAAGTTATTAATTTTTTGTACTACGTCGAGTTACAAATTATCCTCGGAACTAGCTTAGATCTGCTTCTCTAAGTCCAATTCAACCTAGGTGAGTTTTCGACATTGAGTTAATAAATAATATTGTTGAACAAAATTCTATGTGAAAAACATTTGCACTTTTTATTAACACAAATTGAAAAGAGATTACAACGCACTTTGTAGAATACTCTTGTTTTATATTTTTTGGGATGAAAACCTAGGTAGGGTGGAGGGTATTTAGAACGGAGGTCACACAATTTATTCCTGAAATATCTCTACCTTTTTCCTAAAATATCTCTAAAAAAAAATATTTTGTATATTTATTCCTAAAATAGCTGAATGATTTTTGACAGCATCTTTACTCCTAACCTACCTAAATCATTTTTCTAAAATAAATATATATATATATATGAGCTCATACAATTATTGGGCTAGTGATGATATTTTAATACTACCCCTCAACACTTGTCTTCATTCGTTGCACCATGTTGAGCTGACAGCGAAAGCTCTCACGTTTGCCCGTATTAAGCCCTTTTGTAAACAAGTCTGCTACTTGGTCACCTGTCTTGATCTGTCGCATCTCGACTTCTTTCTTCAAGACTTTCTCTCTAATGAGATGTTAGTGTACCTCCACATGCTTTGTTCTAGCATGCAACACCGGATTTTCTGCTAGGCGAATCGCAGATTGATTGTCGCAATGAAGTGATATTAGATAGTCTATTTTTTGGTGCAAATTTTTCATCAAGAGGTTCAGCCATGTACTTTCCTGAGCTGCTCCAGTTGCTGCTCTATACTCTACTTCAGTAGTTGACAATGATACTGTTGGTTGCCTTTTGGTACATCAAGAAATTGTTCCCGAACCAAACTTGAACACATGCTCAGTGGTTGATCTCCGAGTATCATGGTCTCCTGCATAGTCAACATCACAATATCCAACTAATTTGCAGTCTTTGCTTCTTTTGTACAGAAGACCATAGTCAATTGTACCTTTGACATATATCAAGATCCATCGAGCCAAATGAGGCTTCTTTGGACTTTGCATGTACCGACTCATGACTCCAATTGCATAATAAATATCAAGCCAAGTTAAAGTTAGGTAGATAAGACTACCTACTATGCTGCAGGAATTGTCAGCAGATATCAATCCAATCCCGGACATGCTCATTGGACTGTCGTTAAAAATATCCTCAAGTATCTTAGGAGAACGAGGGACTATATGCTAAAGTACGGCACTAAGGATCTAATCCTTACAGAGTACACTGACTTAGATTTTCAAACCGATATAGATTCAAGGAAATCGACATCGGGATCTGTTTTCACTCTGAACGGAGGAGAAATAACATGATATGAACCAAGAGACATCAATCATACAATATGCTTCAATGAAGATGTGGAGAAAAGGTTATCAAAATAATCAAAAGATGTTTCAATTCATGCTACATTGAAGAAGAATAAAGTTTGATTGTTGTAAATTTTGGGTGGGTTATAATTTAGAGTTATTGTATTTTAAGACTTGTTATTTAATTTCGGTTACATTTACATAATGGCTAATTATGGCCATAAAGTAGGAATGTTACAACTTTTGGAATGCCTTTAATAGTTTCATTTTGAAGCTATATAAAGCATGTTGTATTTGTAAGGTAGACTTAGAAGATATAACAAAAAGAAGCATTTGTGCTTTTCTTTAGCCGATGGCTAAGTTTCTTTGCAATTCTATGTAGTTTAGATTGCATGTAGAATCATTCAAGCTCGACATGATCAATCTTGCTTGTGGAGTGATTCGAATCTCAA
>NW_019269446.1:0-2125 GCF_002738365.1 Cucurbita moschata
GGATTGATAATTTGCTCCATTTAATTTGATTGGAACAAGTGAATATCCTGGCTGATCAGAGTGATGAATATAGTACGGATGTGTTAAATCAACATCCGAAATTTTGAAGCTAGATTTGGTTGATTCCGCCATAAAGGAAATTTTGATATTTAAGAACACCAAGATCGGTGCTCTGATACCATGTTAAGAATGAGAAATAGAAATAGAATTGGGATCGAAAGTATGATCTTCATTCAGGTTTACTACGTTTAAATAGGATATAAACTATCAACTAATACCTAAAAATAGAAAAAATATATATCTAATTAAATCTGGTAAATAAATAAAATATACGGTTAATCAAATCTATACTAACAACTCCCTAAATATCTAAGATATATTCAAACTAATTATCACGGCAAAATATCCTCTTAATAGATACAGATTTTACAAGTAAGACATAAAAGTTAAGTCGGTGTGGTTTTTTAGTTTGTTTTAGTACACCTATTTTTTCTAGATTCCCCTTCACTCCAGTGGGTTTCTTGTAACGACCCTAAATTTCCACATACTCAGGGTCGCTACTAACGTCTCATGCTCACCTATAATGCGGAAATAACTCTTACATGAACATAATTGATAACGTAAATTTAAAAAAAAAAAACGTTTAAAACAACTTCTTCTCTGAAAAACACAGCCATGGTCTTACGTGTTTAAATATGAAATACTGAAATTTAGAGAAAACAAAAACAAATACAAAATAATTTAAAACAATGGAATGCAAAACAACCTATTCTAACTTAAGACTAGAAATTTAAATATGAGTCTACCCTATGCACGTGTCACAGTCTCTACTCGCGATGCCGCCGTCCTCCGTACAAATGCACCTTGCCTTTACCTGAAAAATGAAGTGGCACACGGCCTGAGTATTTCAAAGAATACTCAGTAAGTGGCCCCACTATAGGGGGCCATGCAAATGCAAACACATGCAATCATGATTTAGGGACCTATCTCTAATCATCTTAGGGGTGGCCTCCAGTCTCGGAAAATTGGATGTGTAGTACTTCCCTACACACGACTCACACGTGCGAGTGTGAATCCCCAGGGCGCTCGCACACCCCCTGGACCCTCTGGTCAAGCTAATATGTAGCGACGTCCGGAGGTCAGCGGAACCCCATAGTGTCATGCGCCTCATGAACACCCTCATCTGTGTGCTTTCGCACCTGTGCGCTTTCGCGTTCATCATAAGGTGCGCGTCCGCACTCATCATCTCTAGGGGAAGTAGCCCTATGCTTATGAACATACAATATGCATGAGGTCCCTCTAAATCCATCATAATGTCTCTTCTGACACAACCCCCTAGTCTCATCTCTTTGTTACTCTAGGTAACACATACTCGTGGATATTTATATTAATATCATTTTCACGCTCTTAGGGTTGTGTCATATGTCGATCTAATGACATGATGCAATATGGCACTCATCATCATATAGCATGCTCAATATGGAAAACATCATCATATTAAGGTAAACGTCATGCAATCATCATACTCATCATATTGCCACAAAGTGCATCAAACATATCAAGTACGACATTCATCAAAATATATAAATACTGAGCACATCATCAGGTATCATAACCCACACATCATCATAAGTCATACATCATCATAACTCATATACCGCATCATACGACATAGTTCATACAACATCGTAACTCATACAATTTTTAGCCTATCCTATAGTAAGGCCACTTACCTGATTAGCTTATACGGGTGTGACCAATTTATCCTTAATGAAAGTTTGATTTTTCCCTTTGTATCCAAGCCAACCTATAAGAATCCATAACATCAATTTCATGTTTAATTCTCTAACTCTTACAAGGGTTCATGTGCTAAACTTCATGCCAGCATTAAAGACTTTATGAGTATTGAATATATATATATATATATATATCTTGGTATCTTTTTTATTTTTTTACTCGATGTATTTATTCTGTAAAATTGTTTCTGTTCACCAAATCTTCCATTTTCCTCCCCACTGCCTCTCTCTTTTCTTTCCTGTACTTAATTAGTTAAATATATAATTTTCTTTCCTTTACCTCTTTCTTTTCTTCTTTTCTGTACTTAATTATATATATATATATATAT
>NW_019269447.1:0-2123 GCF_002738365.1 Cucurbita moschata
GGAAACTAATAGATAGCAAACTTTTTGGTAGAAACTGAATGATCCCTTGGCTCAGGCAAGAAAAGGAAAAGGTAGTCGTACTCCTACCTTTTCCGTAGGACAATAGAAAAGTTTGAGCTGAAAGATTTAATCACACCTGGTAAAAAAGGCGGGCTTAGCAGGTTTCTCCAAACGTATAAACAAAAAGAGGAAGTAACTGTTCCTAAAGAGGATACCGATACGCATACATTCTCGCATGGAAGAACCTAGCTGAACCGGATCAAAGGTCCTAACCTAGTTCGACTAACCTTCTTTGGTTGGCCCTCACCCCTTGTAACAAGGTCAACCCGTACGTGCTTTTTCCTTTCGTTTACCGAGATAGCTTACCAGCTCTTTCGGCTCATAGCAGCAGTATGAAAAGCGGAATCCTCATCTTGAGTCGAGTCTGCATTGCCATACGAATCGACATCGGCCGAACCAAAAGCTCCTATTTTTTCTTTAACGAAAGCAGATCTAACAGTTTCGATAAAACCAACCTCTTTTAAAGAAGGAGTTGCTCTGCCTTGATCACCGTGGACATATGCAGCTCCCGCTTTACCTTTTCCTACCGTGAAAAGAAAAGTTCCCTCACGATAGGCCCTCCCAGCTCCCGAACGTCTTTCTATCAATTGAGAGAGGTATAGAATAGTACATCAAACGAACAAGACAAGAATGGACTCATAAGATGGGCGGTCAGGGAAGTGATTTCATTTGTGTTATCCGCCAAGGAAATGATCAAGGAATTCTCTATACACGGCTGAGAGATGACCGTATTGTTGCACATCCTGAATAAAGTACCGTAGGCAAGCGAAGCTTTTGAAAATGAAAGCGTGTAGAACTCAGATCCACTTTCTCGTCGATTCGTAAACTTCGGATCTGATCTTCCTTTCATCTCCGGGTGACTGAGAGAGAATTTAGGCCTCGTGTGCATCCAATTTGGTCAACAATAAGGTAAAAAGCGGATTGATTAAATGGGCTTGAAGTTCCATTATCGTTAGGTCGAAGATCTTTACTAGGTTTAGTGCACTTTTGTAGTTGTGAATGTTGCCGTAATCGAATGTCTTTCTCATTCGACATTCTCTCTTACCAAGCACTCATACTCGCCAGGGTTGAGGAGACAGTCCGTGGGCTAATTGGGTTTGGAGACTGCGTATACGCGAAAAGAGCTCACTTTCGACTTTCTCCTCGATGTTTTATGCCCGATTCTTGTTCAGGAAAGGGTCTGATTTCTTTCATTGGAGCACATTGATGTTGAAGGAGTCTTCGAAACTGGTAGAGAGGCTATGATGACTTCAGGCTATTAAAATAGCATGACTGATACAACAAAGAAAGGGTTTCTAAGTCACACTAGTGGAATAGCTTTTTCATAATAATTATCTCGATATATGATACCAAAAACCTGTCTAAGACTGATAAGGTAAGAGGTTTCAAAAGACAAAAGAATGACAATTCTATGTGTGATAGAAAAGAAGATCTTCTTTTTTTTTTAGTGTGCGCGGTTCGCCTTTCTTCCTGACCACGGATAGGCTATGGGGCTTTGCACTTCGGACCTTTAGAATACCACATTAAGGTGACAGGATTCGAACATATGGCTACTGAAACTTCTTCATCGGTTATTTGGGCGCATCTTTCTTAAAAGGATTGTGATGACAGATGACCTATGTGACGACAACGGACAACATGCCTGCCTTCTTGACCACGGATAGACTACGGGGCTTTGCACTTCGGCCCCTGAGAATACCACATCAAGGTGACAGGATTCGAACATATGGCTACTGAAACTTCTTCATCGGTTATTTGGGCGCATCTTCCTTAAATTGACTTTTTGAACAATTTGTGTAATAATGCTGTTTTTGACTTTTTGAAGTCCGGCTCGAGACTTCTGTCAAGAATATGTTTCATTCTCTATTCTCATCTTCTTGGTTCAATGTTTAAAAACCACATTTTAAATCATATTATCTTGATCGAACTTGAGACATGTTTAAAAACCACATTTTAAATCATATTATCTTGATCGAACTTGAGACCTCTCAAGGTCAAAACGATTATCATACCACTTAGACCAAATGCCTTTGTAATAGATCTATAATTCTTAGTTGCTAGTG
>NW_019269448.1:0-2123 GCF_002738365.1 Cucurbita moschata
TTCATTTAAATTCCATAAAACATAACTTTATCTTAAAACACACCCATGGACTTACGTGTTTTGAAAACATCTTTAAAACGACACAAAAAAAGATCCGAAATAAAATAAATAAGCGTTTAAGTTTAAAACATTCTATTCTAGCCTGAGTCTAAGAAAATAAATACCACTATTCTATGCATGTGTCATGGTCTCGAGTTGCGATGCCGTCGTCAGCCGTACAGGAATGCGTTGCCTTAACCTGAAAAATGTAGTAGCACATGGCTTGAGTATTTAAAGAAATACTCAGCAAGTGACCCCACTATTGGGGTTAAATGCAACAATCACATGCAATGAAATGACGGGACCTATCTTTCGTTTCGTTTCGCTTTTCCTTCGGTGCTGTCCTAACGGGTAATTTTGAACGTGTACCATATACTCTACACACAGTCAATACGTGCGAGTATGGGCTCACCAGCTAGTTCGTTCACCTCTGGGCCACCTTCCTTATCCGGTGGGCATACTCTAGGAGCCCCTTAGGTCGGACACCCGCTAGAACTAGTAACCGTCACTGGTATATTTTTATATTTTAAGCAAAAATGAATATTTTAAAACTAAAACTAAATTTAGATTGGTTTAGTTCGACTAATATTCATAAATCAATTCAATTTATGATTTATTTAAACTCAACCGCATTCCAATAATTTTATAATCCAATCCAAACATACAAATGTTAGATTTTTCATGTCGTCAAATTTTTTTGAATACAGTTAAAAAATAATTGACATAATAAAAAAACTAATTAAAATAATTTAGATATTTGTATAATTGAGACTAAAATATTAAAAAATAAAAATGTGGGAAGAAGGTTATTATAAATTAATACGACAAGGAAACAGACCATGTTCTAAATCCAAATCATCAAAACTATTTTTGATATCTGCAATCTTTATGATTTCAATGCACCGAAGATATCAACAACTGAATTTCACACCCACCAATTAAACGGTAATCTTTAACCATCACAAAAACCATAATTAAATGCTATAAAACTTAAGCTTTCCACTTGAAGATTTTATAAACCGGGCTATACTACATGCTAATCGTTGCGCTTATCATCTTAAATTTCTCGCATAGGAAAAGAGGTATAGCAATAGTACACCTACATTCCTACCTTTTATACACATTATGAAAGATAATTAATACAAATAAGGTTGAGCTCATGCTTTAAATTTGTATTTAAGAAATAGGTTACTTTTAATAATAGTATAATTCACGTCCATCAATCAATGTTAACCGCATGACTAGACAAGAATAAAATAAAACAACTTCCTTTTAAATCAAGAACGGCCAGCATAGACGTTACAAAACGTGATTATTCTTTCCTTGAAATCACAAGGAAATAAAGAAGACGTTACAAAGATGAGGTGTTTCACGGATATAAAATGGGGAACGGATACCCAAGCATTCCATTGTAGCAAGGAATAAGAGAAGAAAAGAATGGCGGGACAAAGCTTGAGAAATCTCAAAATTGTGGTGTTCATCTTCCTAGCCCTTACTTCTGGTACTTGATCCTTCATGCTTCTCCATATTGATTTAGATGACAGATAGTATTGAAAAGAAGGTTTTTGTTTGTATGAATAAGTTTGTGTTACTGCTGCAGGATGGATGGTGGCTCAGACGGAGGGGCGGACATGCTATAAACACAGCGATGCGTTTATAGGACCGTGCATTGAAGAAACATGTGCTGAACTTTGCATTTCTTTTGAGAAGTGGGATGGCGGATTTTGCTCGGGTGATAAATGCACTTGTTCGAAGCAATGTGCTGAGTCCACGCTTTAGTGGGTTTGTAATTCACCACAGTTGTTGCTATCTGAATGTAATAAGCGACTCCAATTCTACTGAATTGCACAACATGTTTACTCATCCAAGCTTCCTTCTTCCTTCTTCCTTTTTATAATTTTTATCTCAACTCGCAAGTTCAAATTTATAGGATCATATGCTTCGTTAGTTGCGTAAGTTGATGCAATCAAGTTCAAAGCTTCCTGATTCCTTATTCCTTCTTCGTTCTTCCATTGAACTATGCATTATCATATTGATTAGACTAACTAAACAACACAACTATTTTTTTAAATACCATTTCTTAA
>NW_019269449.1:0-2120 GCF_002738365.1 Cucurbita moschata
TTTTATTGTTTCATGCACACCTCTTCTTAGAAATTCTAAAATAATTCATTATGCCTGATCATTACCCACAGAAATTTCGAAAAACGTTGACCGTGACTCGGTTTTTTTTTTATCATATACTTCAAACATCACAGATTAGGGTTTCCGTATTAGGGTTTTGATTTTAAGCACTCTTTTACTGTTTTTTACACTCCGTTTCTTCGACATTCTATTTTAAATCATCAAGCCTAATCATTCGCAACGAATGTTTCAAAAAACGTCGACCGTGACTCAGTTTTTTTAGCACGTACTTCAAACGTCCCAGATTAGGGTTCGATTTTAATCTCTCTTTTACTATTCTATGCACTCCGTTTCTTAGAAATTATATTCTCTTTCAACATGCCTGATCATTATCGACAGGAGTTTTGAAAAACGTCAAACGTGACTGGGTCTTTTTAGCATGTACTTCAAACGTCACCGATTAGGGTTTCCGAATTAGGGTTTCGATTTTAAGCACTCTTTTATTGTTTCATGCACACCTCTTTTTTTTTATCATGCACTTCAAACGTCACAGATTAGGGTTTCCGAATGAGGGTTTCGATTTTAAGCACTCTTTTACTGTTTTTTACACTCCGTTTCTTCGACATTCTATTTTAAATCATCAAGCCTAATCATTCGCAACGAAAGTTTCAAAAAACGTCGATCGTGACTAAGTTTTTTTAGCACGTACTTCAAACGTCCCAGATTTGGGTTCGATTTTAATCTCTCTTTTACTATTCTATGCACTCCGTTTCTTAGAAATTATATTCTCTTTCAACATGCCTGATCATTATTGACCGGAATTTTGAAAAACGTCAAACGTGACTGGGTCTTTTTAGCATGTACTTCAAACGTCACAGATTAGGGTTTCCGAATTAGGGTTTCGATTTTAAGCACTCTTTTATTGTTTCATGCACACCTCTTCTTAGAAATTCTATAATAATTCATTATGCCTGATCATTACCCACAGAAATTTTGAAAAACGTTGACCGTGACTCGGTTTGTTTTTTATCATGTACTTCAAACGTCACAGATTAGGGTTTTCGAATTTAGGGTTTCGGATTAAAGCACTCTTTTACTGTTTTTTACACTCCGTTTCTTCGACATTCTATTTTAAATCATCAAGCCTAATTATTCGCAAATTACGGTTTAAAAAACGTCGATCGTGACTCAGTTTTTTTAGCACGTACTTCAAACGTCTCAGATTAGGGTTCGATTTTAATCTCTCTTTTACTGTTCTATGCTCTCCGTTTCTTCGAAATTATATTCTCTTTCAACATGCCTGATCATTATCGACAGGAATTTTGAAAAACGTCAAACGTGGCTGGGTCTTTTTAGCATGTACTTCAAACGTCACAGATTAGGGTTTCCGAATTACGGTTTCGATTTTAAGCACTCTTTTATTGTTTCATGCACACCTCTTCTTAGAAATTCTATAATAATTCATTATGCCTGATCATTACACACAGAAATTTCGAAAAACGTTGACCGTGACTCGGTTTTTCTTTATCATGTACTTCAAACGTCACAGATTAGGGTTTCCGAATTAGGGTTTCGATTTTAAGCACTCTTTTTCTGTTTTTTACACTCCGTTTCTTCGACATTCTATTATAAATCATCAAGCCTAATCATTCGCAACGAAAGTTTCAAAAAACGTCGAACGTGACTCAGTTTTTTTAGCACGTACTTCAAACGTCCCAGATTAGGGTTCGATTTTAATCTCTCTTTTACTGTTCTATGCACTCCGTTTCTTTGAAATTATATTCTAATTCAACATGCCTGATCATTATCGACAGGAATTTTAAAAAACGTCAAACGTGACTGGGTCTCGTCACAGATTAGGGTTTCCGAATTAGGGTTTCGATTTTAAGCACTCTTTTATTGTTTCATGCACATCTCTTCTTAGAAATTCTATAATAATTCATTATGCCTAATCATTACCCACAGAAATTTCGAAAAACGTTGACCGTGACTTGGTTTTTTTTTTATCATATACTTCAAACGTCACAGATTAGGGTTTCCGTATTAGGGTTTTGATTTTAAGCACTCATTTACTGTTTTTTACACTCCGTTTCTTCGACATTCTATTTTAAATCATCAAG
>NW_019269450.1:0-711 GCF_002738365.1 Cucurbita moschata
ATTTTGGACGTTCGAAGAACGTGCTAAAAAAACCGAGTCACGATCGACGTTTTTCGAAACTTTTATGGCGAATGATTAAGGTTGATGATTTAGATCAGAATTTCGAAGTAACGGAATGCAGAAAACAATAAAAGAGTGCTTAAAATCGGAACCCTAATTCGGAACCCTAATTTTGGACGTTCGAAGAACGTGCTTAAAAAACCGTGTCACGTTCGACGTTTTTCGAAACTTTTGCGGCGAATGATTAGGCTTGATTATTTAGAATAGAATTTCGAAGTAACGGTCTGCAGAAAACAGTAAAAGAGTGCTTAAAATCGAAACCCAAATTCGGAACACTAATTTTGGACGTTCGAAGAACGTGCTAAAAAAACCGAGTCACGGTCGACGTTTTTCGAAACTTTTATGGCGAATGATTAAGGTTGATGATTTAGAATAGAATTTCGAAGTAACGGAGTGCAGAAAACAGTAAAACTGTGCTTAAAATCGAAACCCTGATTTTGGACGTTCGAAGAACGAGCTAAAAAAACCGAGTCACGGTCGATGTTTTTCGAAACTTTGGCAACGAATGATTAAGGTTGATGATTTAGAATATAATTTCGAAGCAACGGTCTGCAGAAAACAGTAAAAGAGTGCTTAAAATCGAAACCCTGATTCGGAACCCTAATTATTGACGTCCGAAGAACGTGCTTAAAAAACCGTGTCACGGTCGAC
>NW_019269450.1:1110-2120 GCF_002738365.1 Cucurbita moschata
GGAACACTAATTTTGGACGTTCGAAGAACGTGCTAAAAAAACCGAGTCACGGTCGACGTTTTTCGAAACATTTATGGCGAATGATTAAGGTTGATGATTTAGAATAGAATTTCGAAGTAACGGAGTGCAGAAAACAGTAAAAGAGTGCTTAAAATCGAAACCGTAATTCGGAACTCTGATTTTTGGACGTTCGAAGAACGAGCTAAAAAAACCGAGTCACGGTCGACGTTTTTCGAAACTTTTGCGGCAAATGATTAAGGTTGATGATTTAGAATAGAATTTCGAAGTAACGGAGTGCAGAAAACAGTAAAAGAGTGCTTAAAATCGAAACCTTAATTCGAAACCCTGATTTTTGACGTTCAAAGAACGTGCTAAAAATAACCGAGTCACGGTCGACGTTTTTCGAAACTTTTGCGGCGAATGATTAGGCTTGATGATTTAGAATAGAATTTCGAAGTAACGGAGTGCAGAAAACAGTAAAAGTGTGATTAAAATCGAAACCAAAATTCGGAACCTTGATTTTGGACGTTCGAAGAACGTGCTTAAAAAACCGAGTCACGGTCGACGTTTTTCGAAACTTTTACGGCGAATGATTAGGCTTGATGATTTAGAATAGAATTTCGAAGTAACGGAGTGCAGAAAACAGTAAAAGAGTGCTTAAAATCGGAACCCTAATTCGGAACCCTGATTTTGGACGTTCGAAGAACGTGCTAAAAAAACCGAGTCACGGTCGATGTTTTTCGAAACTTTTGCGGCGAATGATTAAGGTTGATGATTTAGATCAGAATTTCGAAGTAACGGAATGCAGAAAACAGTAAAAGAGTGCTTAAAATCGGAACCCTAATTCGGAACCCTGATTTTGGACGTTCGAAGAACGTGCTTAAAAAACCGTGTCACGTTCGACGTTTTTCGAAACTTTTATGGCGAATGATTAAGGTTGATGATTTAGAATAGAATTTCGAAGTAACGGAGTGCAGAAAACAGTAAAAGAGTGCTTAAAATCGAAACCC
>NW_019269451.1:0-2118 GCF_002738365.1 Cucurbita moschata
TTTTTTTTTTTTTTTTTTTTTTTTTTTACTTTATTTGATTTATTTATTTATTTATTTTTATTAAATGTGTATATATTTTTTCCTTTCTTTCCCGGGTCGTTACACATGAGGTTCCCATAGTTTCCATTATAAATAAATCATGTAGAACAACCTCATTCATTCCTCATATATTACACTCGATAATATGCATACATAAATTTTCATAACATAACTTTCAAATCATATCTTAGGGGTTGTGCATCATAACATTCCTCATTTCAATACATATCATAGTATGTCATAACGTGTCATTGTCAAATATATTCATATCATAGTACATTATGGCATCTCATAACATAACATAATTCATCGTAACATGAATTGACATTTCATTTATAGCACAATGTTGTTTGACCTATCTTGGCATATCATATAGCAACACATATCATATCATCAAACATATCACATATATGATAAGTGCAGAGCCACTGGACACGTGTCATCATACATAAATCAATTTCTTTTAACCAACCGATAGTAGAGCCACTTACTTGGTTGGCCTAGATCAAAGCTACTACGACCCTTTGTTGTTAGCTTAATGCTGCTCTTTGAAATTTGATTCTACCTAAAGAGTCCCACAATCATAAATTAGATCTCTACGGTTTGAATTGGCTTACTTAATTTTGCATAAAATAGTTTAAACTTACTCCTTCAAATAATTTAAACTTGACTCCAAATAATTTAAACTAAGCCTAATTTTGAATAAAATAATTTAGAGTAAACTTCAAATAATTTAAAGTAGCTAAACCTAATTTTGCATAAAATAATTTAAACTTCACTCCAAAAATTTTAACCAGCTAAAAGGTAGTCAAACTAACCTATCGTTAAAACCATCATAGCGGTGGCCTCCAGTTCGGACAAAATTGGATGTGTAATACTTTCCTATATACGACTCACACGTGCGAACGTGGATCTCCAAACGATTCGTACGCCCTAGACCCATGATAGTCGGGCTAGCTTTCAGTAGCCGACGCCCGAGTATCATGCGAGGCTTGATGATCATCATTATCGTAGTGTATGCGTCTGTAACGACTCTAAATTTTCACATATCTAGAGTCGTCACTAACGTCTCATGTTCATCTCTAATGTAGAATATAACTCCAAGAATGCTCATCTTTATTAGCGGAAAAATTTAAAACTTCAAAATACGTTAAAACATTAGAAAACACTACCGGACTTACGTGTTTCAAACATCATGTTGGAGTTCAAAATAAGATAAAAAAATTATAAATTAAATAATTTAAATAAATGAAATGCAAACACCCCATCCTAACCAAGACTAGGAAGTTTAAATATGCAACTATCCTATGCACGCACCACAGTCTCCAATCACGATGTCGCCATCAACCGTACATGAGCACCGTACTTTTAACTGAAAAACAATATGGCACACGGCTTGAGTATTTCGAAATACTCAATAAGTGACCCCACTATAGGGGTCATGCTAATGCAAACACATGCAATCATGAATTAGGGACCTATCTCTAATCATCTTAAGGGTGGCCTCCAGTCTCGGACAAATTGGATGTGCAGTACTTCCCTACACACGACTCACACGTGCAAGTGTGAATCCCCAGGGTGCTCGCACACCCCCTGGACCCTCTGGTCAAGCTAATCTGTAGCGACGTTCGGGGGTCAGCGGAATCCCATAGTATCATGCGTCTCATGAACACCCTCATCTGTGTACATTCGCACCTGCGCGCATTCACGCTCATCATACGGTGCGCATCCGCACTCATCATCTCTAGGGGAAGTAGCCCTATGCTTATGAATATACAATATGCATGAGGTCCCTCTAAGTCCAATTATACATCTCTTCTGACACAACCCTCTAGTCTCATCTCTTGGTTATACTATGTAACATGTGCTCGTGGATATTTACATTAAAATCATTTTCATACTCTTAGGGTTGTGTCCTACGTCGATCTAACGACATGATGCAATATGGCAAGCAACATCATAAGGCATGTTCAACATGGAAAACATCATCATGTTAATAACATCGTCATGCATACATCATACTCATCATAGAAGCCATTAAGTGCATCAAATATAACATGTACGTCATGCATCAAAACA
>NW_019269452.1:0-2117 GCF_002738365.1 Cucurbita moschata
CAATTTGAAACCCATTTACATATGATTTCTTAAAGTGCCTTCACTGTGTTTGATTACATATGCGTAGGTGCCAAATTCTCATACATATGATAATACGAGCTTTAATCCATTCTTGAAGAATTTGTGCAAGAACCAAGGTAAGAAGGTGAAGTTAGATAGGTTGCAGCTCGCCCTAAGAATTTGTTCAAGAACCTAGTTTGACACACACATAGGCTTTGGGCCATGTGTCGGGGTGCTTGTCCGTCGAGACATGCTTTGTGTTGGATGAACACAACTCTCCACAATGGTATGATATTGTCCACTTTGAGCATAAGCTCTCGTGGTTTTTCTTTGGACTTCCCCAAAAAGCCCCAAACCAATGGAGATAGTATTCCTTGATTATAAACCCATGATCATTCCCTAAATTAGTCGATGTAAGACTTTTATCCAACACCTCCCTTCGAACAAAGTACGCCTCCCTTTAAATTGCCTCGACATGCCTTTGACATGATCAACTTTGCAAGCCCCTCAACCCGGTCTCTACTTACGTGGACCCGAATTACGAAAATCAATCACCATCTCCACCTGAGCTGTTGTTCTTCCTTCCACTTCTTGTACCATAAACTTGCCTCTACTCATTTTTCTTCTTATCGAACCATGTTTTGCAATTGTCATCCCAGCATCATCTTTCACTTCAAATCGGTGTCTAATGAAGCTTACCAATGCTGCTTTTGACCTTGAATTAATAATCCTAAACGCAAAAAACTAAATTTTTAATAGCTCCATGAACAATTAGCTGGAATAGCTCAGTTGGTTAGAGCGTGTAGCTGTTAACCACAAGGTCGGAGGTTTAAGCCCTCCTTCTAGCAATATAAAGAGGAGAATTGAACTCGGTTTTCGTTACGTCATTAGTTGGGATTCTTTCTTCATCGACTCTCTCAATGGGAGGAGAAGAATTGAACAACAAGTTGCTGCTATATTAGATTATACTAGACAATTAATTTGAAGGTTTATTATTTTCTAATTCATGAAACTTAATGAGAGAAAATAGATTGTGACTAAGCTTTCTCCCTCATTACCATTGGAATACAATTATAGAAGGAAATACAGAAGACACAAAATAGGAAGATGAATGGAAAAAGAATGGAAAATGGGTAAGTATAAAAAAAAACTCGATAAGCAATCTACTCGTAGGCTCTTATGGCATCCTCGTCCCGGTAGGTTTCCATGGATTTTTCTCCGGGCTCTAATAAGTTTAATCCTGGTCTCTACTGCTATTTGAGCATCTAAGGTGCTTCGGGAAGTGGTCTCCTCATTCTGGTGTTGTGAGTTTACGGGGGCGATAAATTTCATCTTTAGGGTAAAAAAAACTTTGATGTTCTTATATCTATATAGCTTGCTATGCTCTTGCAGTGAATGTCAACTTACTCTGGGTTCGAGGAAGTGGTCTCCTCATTCTGGTGTTGTGAGTTTACGGGGCGATAAATTTCATCTTTAGGGTAAAAAAAACTTTGATGTTCTTATATCTATATAGCTTGCTATGCTCTTGCAGTGAATGTCCAACGCCTTGGATTGAGGTGCTACTTCATAAAGTTTTGATTGGGCAGTAAGGTGTCTTCTAGTCTAAACCTCATTTATGGGAGGTTAGTTGGCGGACCCTCCCACAGGACCATAAAGTCACTAGAGTCTGGGGGAAGCGACCCTTGTGTGCCACCCAACTATTGGATTAACCTACATGATCCCATGCACCCATCTCAATAATAGTTTTACGTCTAAGTGGTCTTGTTCAAGAGACACTTGACAATTTTCACAAAGTTGGGACACCTAATTGCATACTCTTGCTGACCTATACTTGGCTCGATAGTACAGTATCGGATTAAAAACTGGACGGTATGGGTACTGGAGTGGAAACGGTAGCAAAGACCCTATTAACACCCTACATATTGCTAACAACTTGAAAAAGTTACCTTTGTTGTTCTTAAATATTGTGGAAGTCTACTTGGTTCTTAAGGGCATCTAGACAATTTAAATCTTGTCTCTCGTTTTCAAGATGCTTAAGACTAACTCCTCGAGTTATTCCATTCTTTGAGTGCACACAGGTTTAGACCTTGATTACTTTTACTATGTTACATGATTAG
>NW_019269453.1:0-2114 GCF_002738365.1 Cucurbita moschata
AGTGCAGAAAACAGTAAAAGATTGCTTAAAATCGAAACCTTAATTCGAAACCCTGATTTTTGAAGTTCAAAGAACGTGCTAAAAATAACCGAGTCACGGTCGACGTTTTTTGAAACTTTTGCGGCGATTGATTAGGCTTGATGATTTAGAATAGAATTTCGAAGTAACGGAGTGCAGAAAACAGTAAAAGAGTGCTTAAAATCGAAACCTTAATTCGAAACCCTGATTTTTGACGTTCAAAGAACGTTCTAAAAATAACCGAGTCACGGTCGACGTTTTTCGAAACTTTTGCAGCGAATGATTAGGCTTGATGATTTAGAATAGAATTTCGAAGTAACGAAGTGCAGAAAACAGTAAAAGAGTGCTTAAAATCGAAACCCTAATATGAAACCCTGATTTTTGACGTTCGAAGAACGTGTTAAAAATAACCGAGTCACGGTCGACGTTTTTCGAAACTTTTGCGGCGAATGATTAGGCTTGATGATTTAGAATAGAATTTCGAAGTAACGGAGTGCAGAAAACAGTAAAAGAGTGCTTAAAATCGAAACCTTAATTCGAAACCCTGATTTTTGACGTTCAAAGAACGTGCTAAAAATAACCGAGTCACGGTCGACGTTTTTCGAAACTTTTAAGGCGAATGATTAGGCTTGATGATTTAGAATAGAATTTCGAAGTAACGGAGTGCAGAAAACAGTAAAAGAGTGCTTAAAATCGAAACCTTAATTCGAAACCCTGATTTTTGACGTTCAAAGAACGTGCTAAAAATAACCGAGTCACGGTCGACGTTTTTCGAAACTTTTGCGGCGAATGATTAGGCTTGATGATTTAGAATAGAATTTCGAAGTAACGGAGTGCAGAAAACCGTAAAAGAGTGCTTAAAATCGAAACCTTAATTCGAAACCACGATTTTTGACGTTCAAAGAACGTGCTAAAAATAACCGAGTCACGGTCGACGTTTTTCGAAACTTTTACGGCGAATGATTAGGCTTGATGATTTAGAATAGAATTTCGAAGTAACGAAGTGCAGAAAACAGTAAAAGAGTGCTTAAAATCGAAACCTTAATTCGAAACCCTGATTTTTGACATTCAAAGAACGTGCTAAAAATAACCAAGTTACGGTCGACGTTTTTCGAAACTTTTACGGCGAATGATTAGGCTTGATGATTTAGAATAGAATTTCGAAGTAACGGAGTGCAGAAAACCGTAAGAGAGTGCTTAAAATCGAAACCTTAATTCGAAACCCTGATTTTTGACGTTCAAAGAACGTGCTAAAAATAAGTGCTTAAAATCGAAACCTTAATTCGAAACCCTGATTTTTGACGTTCAAAGAACGTGCTAAAAATAATCGAGTCACGGTCGAACCTTAATTCGAAACCCTGATTTTTGACGTTCAAAGAACGTGCTAAAAATAATCGAGTCACGGTCGATGTTTTTCGAAACTTTTGCGGCGAATGATTAGGCTTGATGATTTAGAATAGAATTTCGAAGTAACGGAGTGCAGAAAACAGTAAAAGAGTGCTTAAAATCGAAACCTTAATTCGAAACCCTGATTTTTGACATTCAAAGAACGTGCTAAAAATAACCGAGTCACGGTCGACGTTTTTCGAAACTTTTACGGCGAATGATTAGGCTTGATGATTTAGAATAGAATGTCGAAGTAACGAAGTGCAGAAAACAGTAAAAGAGTGCTTAAAATCGAAACCGTAATTCGAAACCCTGATTTTTGACGTTCAAAGAACGTGCTAAAAATAACCGAGTCACGGTCGACGTTTTTCGAAACTTTTGCGGCGAATGATTAGGCTTGATGATTTAGAATAGAATTTCGAAGTAACGGAGTGCAGAAAACAGTAAAAGAGTGCTTAAAATCGAAACCTTAATTCGAAACCCTGATTTTTGACATTCAAAGAACGTGCTAAAAAAAACCGAGTTACGGTCGACGTTTTTCGAAACTTTTACGGCGACTGATTAGGCTTGATGATTTAGAATTGAATTTCGAAGTAACGAAGTGCAGAAAACAGTAAAAGAGTGCTTAAAATCGAAACCTTAATTCGAAACCCTGATTTTTGAAGTTCAAAGAACGTGCTAAAAATAACCGAGTCACCGTCGACGTTTTT
>NW_019269454.1:0-2101 GCF_002738365.1 Cucurbita moschata
AGTAACTTTAGGGGTACAACGGTAAATTGACCCAGCTCTAGTTACGACCAACATGTGAAGGATCGACCTACTAATCATGGTTATATCAAATGGACAGAAATATATCTATAGTGAGGGGAGTGCAACTTCTAGGCTATAGTGGAGTGTCCTAGTAGCTAACGAATGTTGGTTAACAAGGTTAATGAGTTTAGCCGGTTAATCTTGGATCGTTGGAGCCCATGATCTATAGGTCCATTAGGTCCCTCTGCTAGCTCATATCGAACTAAGCCATAGAACAGTGTGACGAGTGAGTTCGAAGTGTTCGAATTCAAATTAGGGAATATGCGTTACATATATACGATATGTTTAACCGCATTTTTGTTTTATTTACGAATTAAACAAAAAGAGAGAATCTGAGATATTTAAATAAGATTTAAATATCTTAATCAATTATGTGTCGGAATTGATTGGGATTGACATTCGAGTTAATATTAAATATTAATTAAATAGTTTAATTAATCATTTAATGTTACTTTAATTTGGAATTCATTATTCAAATTAATTGTTGAATTAAAATGAAGAAAGTCAAAATGTTGACTTCATTTAATGATAAAATCCATGTTAGTGGAATTTTTAGGTGTCAAAATTTAGTTTAACCAAACTTGCATGCATGTCAAATGAACCCCACCAGTTTGAGTAGAATTTTGAGTGTCAAAATTTGGTTAACTCAAACATGCATGCTTGCCACATAATCCCAAACATTTGAATTGAATTTTAAGTGTCAAAATTTGGTGATCTCAAATTTGCATGAACATGCAAATATGACTCTTTAAATAGAGTGATCATGGTACATGGAAGGTCTTCTTCTTCTTGGTGAAAAACCTTGACAAAAACCTCTCACAAACACTCTCTTCACATATACAAAATCCCTCCCAAGTTTAGTCACTCACCGGATTCCACAATCCCGTTCTAAGGCCGGAGGATAGTGGAGAAGACACTAGGGTGGGTTTGAAACCGGTTCGTGAGGAAAAAGAAGTTTGAACTACAAAATGTTAGTATTTAAACTCATTAAGTTCTAATACTCATGAACATGCTAGTTATTTACTATAATTGATGTTCTAAAAGTGCCTAAGATCCAAATTGCTTCCGCATGTGTTATATTATTGCATGGAATGGATGATTATATAATTGTTATATAAAGCATGTTAGATGCATGTTATAGGTTATTTTCAACGTCATAAAACGAGATAGACGTTAAAATCTATAATAAAGATAAGTGCATGCTCACTTAGGGTTAAGAACCGAGCACGATCAATTTTAATAGTTGAAATAGGTCGATGTCTTACAAAATTGCGGTTACGAGAAAGCTCACCTGGCACGATCTTGTCTAAGGCTGGAGGTACTTAAGTTGACGGTTTACGGAACACCTACTACCTTGAGATCGGACCAGTACTTGAGCTTAGTTAGCCCAGTTTTATGAGCATGCTTAAGTGAGGTAAGATTTAGAAAAATCACCTAGACTTAAGTTATATTTAATTAGCCGGAATATGCTTAAGTAATGAGTATACCTAACCATCTAAAATACTTAGTGGGAGGAAAAAGGTGTATAAGATACATCGTTTTCTTTTCACGCTCTCTGTAAAATTCACACAGTGAGATTCATGCTTGGCCTCGTGTCGCCCTGGGAGCGTCCTCCATTCGGAAGGTATTTGCATGAGTCAATAACAAGGTGAATAGAGAAAGTATTTATAGTAAGTGGGAGAAGGAAGTATATCAAATACGTCCTATGGTCTCCACCACTAGGTTGCACCGTGAGATTCCCATGTTCCACCTGCATGTTGCCCTAGAGCAACTACCCATACGGAGGGTCATAACATGCGAGTCGAAACAACGCAAAATCCAGAAATGGATAGGATTTCTTAGGTTCGTTCCAAACTTTGGCTTTTTCATTCGATAGCATTGTTGGGACTGATATATGAGGTCTGAAAATGGTGGGTCACACTTACGAATAAATACTAAGAGTTGGTATATTCTTGACCAAAACAGCGATAGCTAAGAACACTATAGGAACAAGAGTTATTCTGGGATTAGTGTTTAAGTCAAGAATGTCTTGGTTTAGTGA
>NW_019269455.1:0-2108 GCF_002738365.1 Cucurbita moschata
ACATTTACTCGTGTCGAAAAGACTTCACAACCTCAACCCTTACGAAAAGACCCTCGTGGAGGCACTTGAATCACTACGTGAAAAACCTTTGTTTCTTTCGATGTTTTTCGACGAATCTGTAAGGAAACGCTCAATTTTAAGAATCTTACACATATAAATGGTTAAAATACGAATTTTTTTCACTTTCGCTTACGGGCCATTTTGCACTCAAAATCCAAAGGTGTTAACATAGGAACTTTTTTGCCCATTGAGACAGGGTCGTTAACTCGATCTGAAAAGATGTTTTCTCGTTTTAGTATCATACCATATCCACTAAAGATTGTCCTAAGCTTAAAATATGGAAGAAAAAAAACATTTACTCGTGTCGAAAAGACTTCACAACCTCAACCCTTACGAAAAGACCCTCGTGGAGGCACCCGAATGGCTACGTGAAAAACCTTTGTTTCTTTCGATGTTTTTCGACGAATCTGTAAGGAAACGCTCAAGTTTAAGAATCTTACACATATAAATGGTTAAAATACGAATATTTTTCACTTTCGCTTCCGGGCCATTTTGCACTCAAAATCCAAAGGTGTTAACATAGGAACTTTTTTGCCCATTGAGACAGGGTCGTTAACTCGATCTGAAAAGATGTTTTCTCGTTTTAGTATCATACCATATCCACTAAAGATTGTCCTAAGCTTAAAATATGGAAGAAAAAAAACATTTACTCGTGTCGAAAAGACTTCACAACCTCAACCCTTACGAAAAGACCCTCGTGGAGGCACCCGAATGGCTACGTGAAAAACCTTTGTTTCTTTCGATGTTTTTCGACGAATCTGTAAGGAAACGCTCAAGTTTAAGAATCTTACACATATAAATGGTTAAAATACGAATATTTTTCACTTTCGCTTCCGGGCCATTTTGCACTCAAAATCCATAGGTGTTAACATAGGAACTTTTTTGCCCATTGAGACAGGGTCGTTAACTCGATCTGAAAAGATGTTTTCTCGTTTTAGTATCATACCATATCCACTAAAGATTGTCCTAAGCTTAAAATATGGAAGAAAAAAAACATTTACTCGTGTCGAAAAGACTTCACAACCTCAACCCTTACGAAAAGACCCTCGTGGAGGCACCCGAATGGCTACGTGAAAAACCTTTGTTTCTTTCGATGTTTTTCGACGAATCTGTAAGGAAACGCTCAAGTTTAAGAATCTTACACATATAAATGGTTAAAATACGAATATTTTTCACTTTCGCTTCCGGGCCATTTTGCACTCAAAATCCAAAGGTGTTAACATAGGAACTTTTTTGCCCATTGAAACAGGGTCGTTAACTCGATCTGAAAAGATGTTTTCTCGTTTTAGTATCATACCATATCCACTAAAGATTGTCCTAAGCTTAAAATATGGAAGAAAAAAAACATTTACTCGTGTCGAAAAGACTTCACAACCTCAACCCTTACGAAAAGACCCTCGTGGAGGCACCCGAATGGCTACGTGTAAAACCTTTGTTTCTTTCGATGTTTTTCGACGAATCTTTAAGGAAACGCTCAAGTTTAAGAATCTTACACATATAAATGGTTAAAATATGAATATTTTTCACTTTCGCTTCCGGGCCATTTTGCACTCAAAATCCAAAGGTGTTAACATAGGAACTTTTTTGCCCATTGAGACAGGGTCGTTAACTCGATCTGAAAAGATGTTTTCTCGTTTTAGTATCATACCATATCCACTAAAGATTGTCCTAAGCTTAAAATATGGAAGAAAAAAAACATTTACTCGTGTCGAAAAGACTTCACAACCTCAACCCTTACGAAAAGACCCTCGTGGAGGCACCCGAATGGCTACGTGAAAAACCTTTGTTTCTTTCGATGTTTTTCGACGAATCTGTAAGGAAACGCTCAAGTTTAAGAATCTTACACATATAAATAATGGTTAAAATATGAATATTTTTCACTTTCGCTTCCGGGCCATTTTGCACTCAAAATCCAAAGGTGACATAGGAACTTTTTTGCCCAATGAGACAGGGTCGTTAACTCGATCTGAAAAGATGTTTTCTCGTTTTAGTATCATACCATATCCACTAAAGATTGTCCTAAGCTTAAAATATGGAAGAAAAAAAAC
>NW_019269456.1:0-1271 GCF_002738365.1 Cucurbita moschata
TCATGCACACCTCTTCTTAGAAATTCTATAATAATTCATTATGCCTGATCATTACCCACAGAAATTTCGAAAAACGTTGACCGTGACTCGGTTTTTTTTTATCATGTACTTCAAACATCACAGATTAAGGTTTCCGAATTAGGGTTTCGATTTTAAGCACTCTTTTACTGTTTTTTACACTCCGTTTCTTCGACATTCTATTTTAAATCATCAAGCCTAATCATTCGCAACGAAAGTTTCAAAAAACGTCGACCGTGACTCAGTTTTTTTAGCACGTAATTCAAACGTCCCAGATTAGGGTTCGATTTTAATCTCTCTTTTATTGTTCTATGCACTCCGTTTCTTCGAAATTATATTCTAATTCAACATGCCTGATCATTATCGACAGGAATTTTGAAAAACGTCAAACGTGAGTGGGTTTTTTTAACATGTACTTCAAACGTCACAGATTAGGGTTTCCGAATTAGGGTTTCGATTTTAAGAACTCTTTTATTGTTTCATGCACACCTCTTCTTAGAAATTCTATAATAATTCATGATGCCTAATCATTACCCACAGAAATTTTGACAAACGTTGACCGTGACTCGGTTTTTTTTTTATCATGCACTTCAAACGTCACAGATTAGGGTTTCCGAATGAGGGTTTCGATTTTAAGCACTCTTTTACTGTTTTTTACACTCCGTTTCTTCGACATTCTTTTTTAAATCATCAAGACTAATCATTCGCAATGAAAGTTTCAAAAAACGTCGACCGTGACTCAGTTTTTTTAGCACGTAATTCAAACGTCCCAGATTAGGGTTCGATTTTAACCTCTCTTTTATTGTTCTATGCACTCCGTTTCTTCGAAACTATATTCTAATTCAACATGCCTGATCATTATCGACAGGAATTTTGAAAAACGTCAAACGTGAGAGGGTTTTTTTAACATGTACTTCAAACGTCACAGATTAGGGTTTCCGAATTAGGGTTTCGATTTTAAGAACTCTTTTATTGTTTCATGCACACCTCTTCTTAGAAATTCTATAATAATTCATGATGCCTAATCATTACCCACAGAAATTTTGACAAACGTTCACCGTGACTCGGATTTTTTATCATGTACTTCAAACGTCACAGATTAGGGTTTCCGAATTAGGGTTTCGATTTTAAGCACTCTTTTACTGTTTTTTACACTCCGTTTCTTCGACATTCTTTTTTAAATCATCAAGACTAATTATTCGCAACGAAAGTTTCAAAAAACGTCGACCGTGACTCAGTTTTTTTAGCACGTA
>NW_019269456.1:1548-2107 GCF_002738365.1 Cucurbita moschata
ATTTTAATCTCTCTTTTACTGTTCTATGCACTCCGTTTCTTCGAAATTATATTCTAATTCAACATCCCAGATCATTATCGACAGGAATTTTGAAAAACGTCAAACGTGACTGGGTTTTTTAGCATGTACTTCAATCGTCACAGATTAGGTTTTTCGAATTAGGGTTTCGATTTTAAGAACTCTTTTATTGTTTCATGCACACCTCTTCTTAGAAATTCTATAATAATTCATTATGCCTGATTAGAATTAGGGTTTCGATTTTAAGCACTCTTTTATTGTTTCATGCACACCTCTTTTTTTTTATCATGCACTTCAAACGTCACAGATTAGGGTTTCCGAATGAGGGTTTCGATTTTAAGCACTCTTTTACTGTTTTTTACACTCCGTTTCTTCGACATTCTATTTTAAATCATCAAGCCTAATCATTCGCAGCGAAAGTTTCAAAAAACGTCGACCGTGACTCAGTTTTTTTAGCACGTAATTCAAACGTCCCAGATTAGGGTTCGATTTTAATCTCTCTTTTATTGTTCTATGCACTCCGTTTCTTCGAAATTATATT
>NW_019269457.1:0-2102 GCF_002738365.1 Cucurbita moschata
AAAGTATTCACGAGCAAAGTAAGTTTGTTGAAACTATCTATAAAAGTGTTCCAAAGTGAGTCGTGGAGAAGATTTGCCTTAAAATCTAGTTCCAATTAAGGATGTCAATGATGAAGAAGTGCAAGCTTTTGGAAGGTTTGCCGTGGAAAATTTCAGAGGTGGTAGATATAATTTAATCTACAAGCGTGTGGTGGTCTTTTCAGTCCCATATAGGCTTTGACCCCAAATTTTATATTATTGTGATAGAAGCTATAAATGACAACAATATTCATTGGTCAGATATTGCAATTGTGAAGAAGTTCCGTCATGGACGCTACCGCCATCCAATAAGCTCTTATCATTTGGAGGAATCTTTTAAGGAATTCATCAAAAGGAATTCATCAAATTCCCTCTCCATTCATCAAATTCCCTCTCCTATATCATATATCAAATTCCCTCATCCAATAAGCTCTTATCATTTGGAGGAGCTCCTTCCCTCTCCACAAGTAGTATATCATATATCAAATTCCCTCTCCTCTCTATGTGCTTGTGGGACATTAGTCAGCCATAATGATATAATAATACATTAGTCAGCCATAATGATATAATAATCCTTTTATAAGTATCTTTTCTTTTTCTCTCGTACCCACCTTATACATAACATGTTAAATTAATTCATACTTAAAAAAATAATTTCTCCTTTTTGGAGATGCAGGGTATCGATCCCCGTACCTCTCGCATGCTAAGCGAGCGCTCTACCATCTGAGCTACATCCCCACAATTTTTACATCACAAAACCCTAAATTTTCCGTCATCAATAATAGTAAAAATGAAGAAATAGAAAAGAAATAATATATTTAATAATAGATAGTCTTATTTTTGGAGATGCGACGTATCGATCCCCATACCTATCGCATGCAAAGCGAATGCTCTACCATCTGAACTACATCCCCATGATTTTTATATCATAAAACCCTAAATGTCCCATCATCAATAATAGTGAAAATAAAAAAATATCAAAATATTAATAACAAATAGTTTGGTTTGGTGATGCGGGACATCGATAATTGTGAAAATGAAAAAATATAATAACAAATTAAATACTTTCTTTTGGAGAGGCGGGTTATCAATCCCCGTACCTCTCGCATGCAAAGCGAGTGCTTTACCATCTAAGCTATATCCTCAAGATTCTTACATCACAAAATCCTAAACATTTCATCATCAACAATAGTGAAAATAAAAAATAACGCTATTCATTATGTCATAAATAAGGAAAAATTTAAAAGAACTAATATACTTAGTAATTGTTTCCTTTGTTGATGCATGGTATCGATCCCAGTACTTCTCACATGGGATGCAAACACTCAACCATCTAAGCTATATCCTCAAGATTCTTACATCACAAAATCCTAAACATTTCATCATCAACAATAGTGAAAATAAAAAAATAACGCTATTCACTATGTCATAAATAAGGAAAAATTGAACAGAAATAAAATAGTAATAACGAATAGTTTCTTTTGGAGGTATGGGGTATCGATCCGATCCTCGTACCTCTCGCATGCTAAGCAAGCAATCTACCATCTAAGCTACATTCCCACAATACTTATATCAGAAAACCCTAAATGTCTCGTCATCAAGTGAAAATGAAAAAATATCTCCGCTAATTATGTCATAAATAAGGAAAGGTTGAATAGAAGTAAAATATTAATAACAAATAGTTTCTTTTGGAGATGCGGGATATCCCCTTAACTCTCGCATGCTAAATGAGCTCTACCATCTAAGCTACATCCCCCGAATTCTTGCATCATAAAACCCTAAATTTCCCATCATAAGCTACATGACCACAATTCTTGCATCATAAAACCCTAACTTTCCAATCACAAGCTACATCCCCACAATTGTTGCATCATAAAACCCTCAAATTCCCATCATAAGCTACATCCCCAATATTGTGTATCGATCCCCATACCTCTCGCATGCAAAGCGAGTGCTCTACCATCTAAGCTATATCCCAAAAATTCTTTTGTCACAAAGTCCTAAACATCTCGTCATCAGTAATAATGAAAATGAAAAACTATCCCGACTCATTATGTCCTAAATAAGGAAAAATTGAAAAAAAA
>NW_019269458.1:0-2099 GCF_002738365.1 Cucurbita moschata
GGATACTTCTCCTTTATGATGAAGTATGGATGCGTACACTATGAGACGAAAATGATTATCCAAAGGAGCTAGTCCGACTAGTAGGCTCAGAGGGTGCACAAGCCCACCTAGTGGGCACATGCTCGCACATGTAGATTGTGGGCAGAGAAGTACCACATATCCAATTTTTCTTGATTAGAAAGTCGGCCAAGAGAATAGATTTAAAATTATAGTTCTCATCTATGCATGTGTTTGCATTCACCAACCCCAATATTGGGTCACTTAAGGAGTATTTCTTAAAATACTCAAGCCTTGTGTTATTCTTAAATTTCAGGTAAAGGCAAGGTACCCATGTATGGTTGACGACGACATCGCGTTGAAGATCACAGAATCTTTGTTAGTGTAGTTGCATTTTCACTTCTTAGATATTATATTAGATTAGACCATTGTTTCAATCTTTTCTTTGGTTTTATTTATATTTCACATTGAATATTTTTTATTGTTTTATTTCAAGACTCTTCATGTAAATGTATAAGTCCATGACATCATTTTATTAATTATTTTAAATTATGTATAGGCATAAAATGGTCAGTCATGCATATGGTATAACAACAATTAAAAAGAAAAAAAAAAACCAACTTACCTCAATCTCTCCGGGCCAACCTCTCACACACTTCCCCTAGATACTAAACCAACTCTCCTTGCTCTCTCCCACTCTTCCATGTGTCATTGCATTGTCCTAACACCACCAGATCTCCCATAGTCAAAAATTGAAATGTTTCTCTTGCAATCACAACGGGAATAAATTATGTCCGGTGGATACAAGCTTAAGGGCAAGTCGAGCCAATCTTAAAAATAGAATAGAACGTCGGTCAAGGCAAACCAAGTAAATGACTTTATTATCGACATGGTTATATTTAATACTGACACGTGCCCCGTGATTATGTACATGTCATTTATTTGATATGTATGAATTTTTTTTGTATCAATATGACTATGATATGACATGCATATGAATGATATGATAACTCTTACGTTATGATATGTGTGAGATAGGATACGAGAAGGATGCGTTGAACGTAATGTAATAATATGACTATGATATGATTAATATAACGATATAGTTTAGTTATGTATAGAAAACGACATGGTTATGATAAATTGAAAAAAAAACGATATGTATAGGTTATGTCTAGAAAATGATATGATTATGATATATTGATAAAACGATAAGGTTAGGGTACGTTTGGAAAATAATATGACTAAGGTATGTCCATAAAATGATACGACTATGAGATGTATAAGGACGATAAGGCTATGACAAGATTAAACAAACGATATGGCAGGGATACACATATGAAAACGATATGAGTATGAGATGTTGTGATACGATATGAAAACAATATGATATATGTTATAGTACGATATATGTGATAAATTGATATGTTTATGTTATGAAATATTGGGATACGATATGTTATGGTATGCTATGTATACGATGAAAATTGTTATGTCTGGAAATATGGAAATGTTATAATATGACATATTTATGCTGAGTTACGAAATAAACATCTTGGAAAGCTGCAAGCAAACATCAAAATGGCAAAAAGAAAGGACAAGAAACAATGTCAAAGCAATAAAATTGAGAAGTAGGAAAGAAATACCCTACCGAGGAGGTGAAATTAAAGAACACATTAACAATCACTCCGCTATAATAGAAAGGAGGAAAATGCTAGACGAAAGAAGCTGGCTCGAACACAAAAATGGAGAGTGTAGGTGAATGAAATGGTAACGTACACAAAAATTAGGGAAACTTACATACCTACCCAGCTCGAACATTACAATGTACGTGAATGAAAGAGTAACGTACACAAAAATTAAAAAATAAAATATGCTTCAACTACATNATCTTGAACACTTATAAATTTTTGTATTTTTTCTAATTAATTAATGTTGTTGATAATTATATAAGGTAAACCATTTATCTTGATCAATAGAATTAATACTTTATTTTCACCGTTTTTAGTATTTTTTTTATAGCATCTATTATAATTACACAAAAATAATATAAAAAGTTTCAAATTTGTAACAACGTCAACCATCAAGATCTTAAAAAAAAA
>NW_019269459.1:0-630 GCF_002738365.1 Cucurbita moschata
TCGTAGTACGTGCTTAAAAAACTGAGTCACGATCCACGTTTTTTGAAACTTTTGCGGGGAATGATTAGGCTTGATAAGTTAAAATAGAATTCCGAAGTAACGGAGTGCAGAAAACAGTAAAAGAGTGGTTAATATCGAAACCCTAATATAGAAACCCTAAGTTTGGACATTCGAAGATCGTGCTAAAAAAGCCGAGTCACGGTCGACGTTTTTCGAAACTTTTGCGGCGAATGATTAGGCTTGATGATTTAGAATAGAATTTCGAAGTAACGAAGTTCCGAAAACAGTAAAGGAGTGCTTAAAATCGAAACCCTGGTTTTGGAACTTCGAAGAACGTGCTAAAAAAGCCGAGTCACGGTCGACGTTTTTCGAAACTGTTGCGGCGAATGATTAGGCTTGATGATTTAGAATAGAATTTCGAAGTAACGGAGCGCAGAAAACAGTAAAAGAGAGCTTAAAATCGAAAACCCCGATTTTGGAAATCGTAGTACGTGCTAAAAAATCCGAGTCACGATCCACGTTTTTTGAAACTTTTGCGGGGAATGATTAGGCTTGATAAGTTAGAATAGAATTCCGAAGTAACGGAGTGCAGAAAACAGTAAAAGAGTGCTTAATATCGAAACCCTAATA
>NW_019269459.1:919-2097 GCF_002738365.1 Cucurbita moschata
TGATGATTTAGAATAGAATTTCGAAGTAACGGAGCGCAGAAAACAGTAAAAGAGTGCTTAAAATCGAAACCATTAATGGAAAACCCTGATTTTGGAAATCGTAGTACGTGCTTAAAAAACAGAGTCACGATCCACGTTTTTGGAAACTTTTGCGGGGAATGATTAGGCTTGATAAGTTAGAATAGAATTCCGAAGTAACGAAGTGCAGAAAACAGTAAAGGAGTGCTTAAAATCGAAACCCTAATTCGGAAACCCTGATTTTGGACATTCGAAGAACGTGCTAAAAAAGCCGAGTCACGGACGACGTTTTTCCATACTTTTGCGGCGAATGATTAGGCTGATGATTATTTTAGAATTTCGAAGTAACGGAGTGCAGAAAACAGTAAAAGCGTGCTTAAAATCGAAACCCTGTTTTTGGACATTCGAAGAACGTGCTAAAAAAGCCGAGTCACGGACGACGTTTTTCCATACTTTTGCGGCGAATGATTAGGCTGATGATTATTTTAGAATTTCGAAGTAACGGAGTGCAGAAAACAGTAAAAGCGTGCTTAAAATCGAAACCCTGTTTTTGGACATTCGAAGAACGTGCTAAAAAAGCCGAGTCACGGTCGACGTTTTTTGAAACTTTTGCGGCGAATGATTAGGCTTGATAATTTAGAATAGAATTCCGAAGTAACGAAGTGCAGAAAACAGTAAAGGAGTGCTTAAAATCGAAATCCTAATTCGGAAACCCTGGTTTTGGAACTTCGAAGAACGTGCTAAAAAAGCCGAGTCACGGTCGACGTTTTTTGAAACTTTTGCGGCGAATGATTAGGCTTGATAATTTAGAATAGAATTCCGAAGTAACGAAGTGCAGAAAACAGTAAAGGAGTGCTTAAAATCGAAACCCTTATTCGGAAACCCTGGTTTTGGAACTTCGAAGAACGTGTAAAAAAGCCGAGTCACGGTCGACGTTTTTTGAAACTTTTGCGGCGAATGATTAGGCTTGATGATGTAGAATAGAATTCCGAAGTAGTGAAGTGCAGAAAACAGTAAAGGAGTGCTTAAAATAAAACCCTAATTTTAGACATTCAAAGAACGTTCTCAAAAAGCCTAGTCACGGTCGACGTTTTTCGAAACTGTTGCGGCGAATGATTAGGCTTGATGATTTAGAATAGAAGTTCGAAGTAACGGAGCTC
>NW_019269460.1:0-2087 GCF_002738365.1 Cucurbita moschata
ATCATTTAAAATACAGAAGGCGATACCATTTCACTCGGAGGTTGGTTGAAGATGGTGATGTGTTTTGAGAAGATAGAGGGTGCAAAGAATCCAGCAAACATGTTGACAAAATGTGTTGATGTTGGAAGATTGAGGTTGTGCGAAACCTCAATTGGTATGGTGCAGTGAAGATGCTCATGGTCGTCTGAGAGTGAAATTCTTGGTTGACTAGATCAGTCTCCAAGTGGGAGAATTGTTAGGCTATGGAGCCTGATACTTATTTATAGCTTGGTCAACGGTTATATCCGGTAAAGCTATATTTGGTAAGCTATATATAGTAAAGCTATATATGGTAAAGCTATATCCGGTAAAGCTATATATGGTAAATAGTTATATATAGTAGATGGCTAAATCTGGTAAAGCTATATATAGTAAACTATACCATATATATATCTGGTCCGGTAGAGCTTTGAAAATGTACTTTTCTCTGTAATTCTCTCTGTACATACGTGAAGTCATCAATATAAAAAATCCTTTTAGCCAGAGTTCTCCTTGCAACTTCTCTCTATACTTCTCTTTGTGTTCATCTAGATCGAGCGTGTGCGTTGTTGTGCGATCCTAACAACAGTTAACTCGATCTGAAAAGTTGTTTTCTCGTTTCAGTATCATACCATATCCACTAAAGATTGTACTAAGCTTAAAATATGGAAGAAAAAAAACATTTACTCGTGTCGAAAAGACTTCACAACCCCAACCCTTAGGAAAAGACCCTCGTGGAGGAACCCGAATGACTATGTGAAAAACCTTTGTTTCTTTCGATGTTTTTCGACGAATCTGTAAGGAAACGCTCAAGTTTAAGAGTCTTACACATATAAATGGTGAAAATACGACTTTTTTTCACTTTCGATTCCGGGCCATTTTGCACTCAAAATCCATAGGTGTTAACATAGGAACTTTTTTTGCCCACTGAGACAGGGTCGTTAACTCGATCTGAAAAGTTGTTTTCTCGTTTCAGTATCATACCATATCCACTAAAGATTGTCCTAAGCTTAAAATATGGAAGAAAAAAAACATTTACTCGTGTCGAAAAGACTTCACAACCCCAACCCTTACGAAAAGACCCTCGTGGAGGAACCCGAATGACTATGTGAAAAACCTTTGTTTCTTTCGATGTTTTTTGACGAATCTGTAAGGAAACGCTCAAGTTTAAGAGTCTTACACATATAAATGGTGAAAATATGACGTTTTTTCACTTTCGATTCCGGGCCATTTTGCACTCAAAATCCATAGGTGTTAACATAGGAACTTTTTTTGCCCACTGAGACAGGGTCGTTAACTCGATCTGAAAAGTTGTTTTCTCGTTTCAGTATCATACCATATCCACTAAAGATTGTCCTAAGCTTAAAATATGGAAGAAAAAAAACATTTACTCGTGTCGAAAAGACTTCACAACCCCAACCCTTACGAAAAGACCCTCGTGGAGGAACCCGAATGACTATGTGAAAAACCTTTGTTTCTTTCGATGTTTTTCGACGAATCTGTAAGGAAACGCTCAAGTTTAAGAGTCTTACACATATAAATGGTGAAAATACGACTTTTTTTCACTTTCGATTCCGGGCCATTTTGCACTCAAAATCCATAGGTGTTAACATAGGAACTTTTTTTGCCCACTGAGACAGGGTCGTTAACTCGATCTGAAAAGTTGTTTTCTCGTTTCTGTATCATACCATATCCACTAAAGATTGTCCTAAGCTTAAAATATGGAAGAAAAAAAACATTTACTCGTGTCGAAAAGACTTCACAACCCCAACCCTTACGAAAAGACCCTCGTGGAGGAACCCGAATGACTATGTGAAAAACCTTTGTTTCTTTCGATGTTTTTCGACGAATCTGTAAGGAAACGCTCAAGTTTAAGAGTCTTACACATATAAATGGTGAAAATACGACTTTTTTTCACTTTCGATTCCGGGCCATTTTGCAATAAAAATCCATAGGTGTTAACATAGGAACTTTTTTTGCCCACTGAGACAGGGTCGTTAACTCGATCTGAAAAGTTGTTTTCTCGTTTCAGTATCATACCATATCCACTAAAGATTGTCCTAAGCTTA
>NW_019269461.1:0-2080 GCF_002738365.1 Cucurbita moschata
TATCCATTCAGTTTTTTTCGCTTTCCTTCCAACAGCGTTTAACATAAAAATCTATCTTTAAAAGTTGTTAAAAAAACTAATATTTGTTGTAGCGCAATGATTATATATATATATATATATATGGTTCCAAAGGATCCAAAATCGAACACAAACAAATTGGAAGTCAATAAAAAATGAAGGCTATGAATAATCTCTATATGATTTTGTTGATTACTTTTGCATCAACTTCTAATGTTTTCACTTGTTTTGCACTCATGCCACCGGGAACGCATTGGAAAGTGACGATTCTTAATTATCAAGACGTACCTCTATTGGCCCATTGCAAGTCGAAAAACAACGATTTAGGTAAACAAAGATGTTGCACCTTGACAAACTATTCAACGAGACCATATTATTTTATGTATATCTAAATTTATGAAATTGTTTCTTGCTAATTTAATTTAGTGTTTTGGTGAAATTTCAAAACTCCATAAATTTGAAAAGTATAATATCAAACCTTAAAAATTATAGATGAACGTTCATTTTCTATCTCAATTTATGAAAAAAAAAATACAAGTTTTGAGAAAATATTTGAGTTTGACTACAGAAAAATTATAGTAACTATATTTTGTTTTTTGTTTTTTTTATCTTTAAGAGTCCAACTACAAGTCCCTCTAGTCTTTGGTTACTTTTTGTTTTTGTTTTGTTTTTTCCTTTTGTTAATAAATATGTGGGGTGAAGTGATTGAATATTTAACCTCATTGCATATGCATGTGTGGTCTTGCCTAGTTGAGCTACACACAAATTGAGATTAAAGAATTTTTGTTGAATTGAACATTTTGACCATGGAATTGTATCAACTCTTATCCTTCTAATTTTTTTTTTCTTTTTTCATCTTTTTCAATCTGAATTTGTGCCCATCATTTAGGAGAGCATATTCTTCAGTTGAAACAGGAATACAGCTGAGAATTCAAAGAGAATTTGTGGCAGACGACATTGTTTTGGTGTAACTTTAGCAGCAATTATGGGAAGCTTTCGTTCGAGGTTTTTTGGCCAGAGAATGAACTTTGGCTTCAAGAACGATGCAACTATTGGCACTGCATTTGGCGTGCAGATAAGAAGGGTTTTTCCTTGTATAATGGTCAAACAAATGTGTACGAGCTCATTCATCCATGGACTTCTTAGACAAAACCATCACCTTCGCCTTACTTCACATCAAATCTTTTCTTTTGTGTGAGAGTTATGACGTGCTTGCTGCAACATTACTCTAATAAAAAGTTTACTAATCGTGTTATATAGAAATTTTTTATGTAAAAATACTCGTGTCAAAATATTCAATTTGTTAAATAATTATAAGATATTGATGTGAACTTGAATATCATAATTTCCATCTTATAAAAAAAAAATACCAAGCACAAAAATGAAATAAATTTAAAAGTTTATACACAAAAAATAAATGTATATTTGATCGAGAACAAAAAAAAAAAAGATGGATTTTTTACCCAAAAACTATATAACCCAAATCAAACTAAAAAAAGATGGAATTCTTATCTATTTTTCTTCGGGTTCAAAGGAAGAAAATGTGATAAATATGGTTAAGAGAACCATTAATAACACTGCCTGGATGTGCTTGAGGTAATTTATGCTAATTAAGGAGAAAATATAGAAAATGCAATGAGATAATTTATGTTAATTAAGGAGAAGATGTAGAAAATGCAATGGTCTCTTTGTGGTCTCCATTATTTTTTTTTTAATTAAAATTAGCACAACTTTGTTTTTCATCCCAATAAAAAATAGCAAATAAAAAGAATTGATATTTTATAGCTATGCAGCACATTTGGATATCCAAACTCAAAACATTGTTAGCATCTAATCTTTTGCATGGATATTAACCTTAAATTACCTTCCAAAAGAGGATTAAGAGATGGTTCAACCCAAGTTTTTTTTGGTTGTATAATGAACCAAAACCCAAAGGGCTATGCATCAACGAAAGAGCCTCGAATATCTAAAGAAAAATTGAAGCTTCTAACCGGCTACCGTTTATCTTATTGTTTGCTTTGGAATCAAGCATATTATTATTAATACACATTTTGCAGGATCC
>NW_019269462.1:0-2084 GCF_002738365.1 Cucurbita moschata
AAATTAATTAATATAAATGAATGAAATGCAAACGCCCTATCCTAACCAAGACTAGGAATTAAATATGCAACTATCCTATACACGCACCACAGTCTCTGATCACGATGCCACCGTCAACAGTACATGGGAGCCTTGCCTTTACCTGAAAAACAATATGGCACACGACAAGAAATATTCAGTAAGTGACCCCACTATAGGGGCCATGCTAATGCAAACACATGCAATCATGAATAGGGACCTATCTCTAATCATCTTAGGGGTGGCCTCTAGTCTCGGACAAATTGGATGTGTAGTACTTCCCTGACCTATCTCTAATCATCTTAGGGGTGGCCTCTAGTCTCGGACAAATTGGATGTGTAGTACTTCCCTACACACGACTCACACGTGCGAGTGTGGGCCTCTAGTCTCGGACAAATTGGATGTGTAGTACTTCCCTACACACGACTCACACGTGCGAGTGTGAGTCCCTAGTCTCGGACAAATTGGATGTGTAGTACTTCCCTACACACGACTCACACGTGCGAGTGTGAGTCCCCAGGGCCGGACAAATTGGATGTGTAGTACTTCCCTACACACGACTCACACGTGCGAGTGTGAGTCCCCAGGGCACTCGCACACCCCCTGGACCCTCTGGTCAAGCTAATTTGTAGCGACGTCCGGAGGTCAGCGGAACCCCATAGTGTCATGCGCCTCATGAACACCCTCATCTGTGTGCTTTCGCACCTGTGCGCATTCACGCTCATCATAAGGTGCGCGTCCGCACTCATCATCTCTAGGGGAAGTAGCCCTATGCTTATGAACATACAAAATGCATGAGGTCCCTCTAAATCCATCGTAATGTCTCTTCTGACACAACCCTCTAGTCTCATCTCTTTGTTACTCTAGGTAACGCATACTCGTGGATATTTATATTAATATCATTTTCATGCTCTTAGGGTTGTGTCCTACGTCGATCTAACGACATGATGCAATATGGCACTCATCATCATCTAGCATGCTCAATATGGAACACATCATCATATTAAGGTAAAAATCATGCAATCATCATGCTCATCATAATGCCACAACGTGCGTCAAACATATCAAGCGTCACTCAACAAAATATGTATATACTAGCACATATCATCAAGCATCATATAATTTATTTAGCCTATCCTAGAGTAAGGCCACTTACTTGGTTGGCCTTGGCTGAAGTACTCCCTAAATAGCTAAACGTAAGCTCCCGTTCCGTGAGAGCTGCTTCCTACGTCGCCGGGGTTTGTTTCCTACCATATCGTTCACCACTTTCCGTTAGTATTTCACAATTAATTTACCTATAATTTAATAAATGTGAAATACAGCTCTAAAACGGCCTCGGATACCTTAATCGGGGCCGAAAACAGATCCAGGAGGGTCGAAACAGTGGAAACCGGGCTAAAAATAGGTGAGCCGAGCCGAACAGCCACTGGAGCCGCCGGAGCGTCACCGGAGGGAGCCCGAGCCGTTTGCGCTGAGCTGAGCTGAGGGACTACCGTGCCGCTCTGTGACACGTGACAGCAGCAGAGAAAGCCACGTCGGGCAGTAGTGTCGGGTCGAAGCGCGGGTTGCAGTCCGGTTCGGGTTGTGGTTTGGGTCGCGGGCTGTGGAAGGCTACTGGGCCAAGGCTAAACGTTGGGCCTCGGCTTACTGGGCTGGGCCGCAAGTGTTTGGTTTGCAGGCCGGCTCAATTGGACCGTGGGTCTAGTCTGGGTTGGTTCAACTGAACCGTAGCTTCTGGGCCGGTTTGAGGTTTGGGCCGCTGTAGTTGGGCTGGGCCGAAGGCAGAGGCTAAGAGAGGAACGGGCTGGCTCTGCCGGGTTCTGGGTTCGGGTTGACCCGGATCCGTGGATCTCGTCTTCCTTACCCGACTTTGGCTGATTTTCTGGCGAGCTTTCTCTCTCCTTCCCGCAGCGTTTCCGTTGCCGATTTCGGTCCTTTTCCTTCCCCTTTTCCTCTTTGTTCGTCGTCCTTCTTTCCTTTTTGGGAGTTTTGCGGCCTAAAAGCTCCTAAAAGCCATAGATCTAAGAATCCATTAAGAAACCTAATTTTCCGACCTCGGTTACCGA
>NW_019269463.1:0-2102 GCF_002738365.1 Cucurbita moschata
AGATTAAAGTTTTCAAATTAGGGTTCGATTTTTAAGCACTCTTTTACTGGTTTTTTTTACTCCGTTTCTTCGACATTCTATTCTAAATCATCAAGCCTAATCATTGGCAACGAAAGTTTAAAAAAACGTCGACCGTGACTCAGTTTTTTTTAGCACGTACTTCAAAAGTCAAAGATTAAGGTTCGATTTTAAACACTCTTTTACTGTTTTATGCACAACGCTTCTTTGGAATTCTATTCTAAATCAATATTCCTGATCATTCCTGAGAGAAGTTCTTAAAAACAACGACTCTGACTCGGTTTTTTTACCACGTACTTCAAACGTCCCAGATTAGGGTTCGATTTTTAATCTCTCTTTTACTGTTCTATGCAGCCCGTTTCTTCGAAATTCTATTCCACTTCAACATGCCTGATCATTACCGACGGAAATTTTGAAAAACGATGACCGTGACTCGGTTCTTTTAGCATGTACTTCAAACGTCACAGATTAGGGTTTCGATTTTAAGCACTCTTTTACTGGTTTTTTTTACTCCGTTTCTTCGACATTCTGTTCTAAATCATGAACCCTAATCATTCGCAACGAAAGTTTAAAAAAACGTCGACCGTGACTCAGTTTTTTAGCACGTACTTCGAACGTCCCAGATTAGGGTTCGATTTTAAGCACTCTTTTACTGTTCTATGCAGCCCGTTTCTTCGAAATTCTATTCCACTTCAACATGCCTGATCATTACTGACGGAAATTTTGAAAAACGATGACCGTGACTCGGTTCTTTTAGCATGTACTTCAAACGTCACAGATTAGGGTTTCGATTTTAAGCACTCTTTTACTGGTTTTTTTTACTCCGTTTCTTCGACATTCTATTCTAAATCATCAAGCCTAATCATTGGCAACGAAAGTTTAAAAAAACGTCGACCGTGACTCAGTTTTTTAGCACGTACTTCGAACGTCCCAGATTAGGGTTCGATTTTTAATCTCTCTTTTACTGTTCTATGCAGCCCGTTTCTTCGAAATTCTATTCCACTTCAACATGCCTGATCATTACTGACGGAAATTTTGAAAAACGATGACCGTGACTCGGTTCTTTTAGCATGTACTTCAAACGTCACAGATTAAAGTTTTCAAATTAGGGTTTCGATTTTAAGCACTCTTTTACTGGTTTTTTTTACTCCGTTTCTTCGACATTCTATTCTAAATCATCAAGCCTAATCATTGGCAACGAAAGTTTAAAAAAACGTCGACCGTGACTCAGTTTTTTTTAGCACGTACTTCAAACGTCCCAGATTAGGGTTCGATTTTTAATCTCTCTTTTACTGTTCTATGCAGCCCGTTTCTTCGAAATTCTATTCCACTTCAACATGCCTGATCATTACTGACGGAAATTTTGAAAAACGATGACCGTGACTCGGTTCTTTTAGCATGTACTTCAAACGTCACAGATTAGGGTTTCGATTTTAAGCACTCTTTTACTGGTTTTTTTTACTCCGTTTCTTCGACATTCTATTCTAAATCATCAAGCCTAATCATTGGCAACGAAAGTTTAAAAAAACGTCGACCGTGACTCAGTTTTTTAGCACGTACTTCGAACGTCCCAGATTAGGGTTCGATTTTTATCTCTCTTTTACTGTTCTATGCAGCCCGTTTCTTCGAAATTCTATTCTAATTCAACATGCCTGATCATTACCGACGGAAATTTTGAAAAACGATGACCGTGACTCGGTTCTTTTAGCATGTACTTCAAACGTCACAGATTAGGGTTTCGATTTTAAGCACTCTTTTACTGGTTTTTTTTACTCCGTTTCTTCGACATTCTGTTCTAAATCATGAACCCTAATCATTCGCAACGAAAGTTTCAAGAAACGTCGACCGTGACTCAGTTTTTTAGCACGTACTTCGAACGTCCCAGATTAGGGTTCGATTTTTATCTCTCTTTTACTGTTCTATGCACTCCATTTCTTCGAAATTCTATTCTAACTCCATATCCCTTATCATTCCCCACAAAAGTTTCGAAAAACGTCAACCGTGACTCGGGTTTTTCAGCACGTACTGCAAACGTCACAGATTTGGGTTTTCGAATTAGGGTCTGATTTTAAGCACTCTTTTAC
>NW_019269464.1:0-251 GCF_002738365.1 Cucurbita moschata
CTTTTGTTTGGAATGATTACGCCTGATGATTTAGGATATAATTCCAAAGAAACACAGTGCATAAAACAGAGAAAGTGTGTTTTAAATCGAAACCTTAATTTGGAAACCCTAAACTAGGACGTTTGAATTACGTATTTAAAAAACCGAGTCACGGTCGACGTTCTTCGAAACTTTTGTTTGGAATGATTACGCCTGATGATTTAGGATATAATTCCAAAGAAACACAGTGCATAAAACAGAGAAAGTGTGTT
>NW_019269464.1:674-2081 GCF_002738365.1 Cucurbita moschata
AGAGAAAATGTGTTTTAAATCGAAACCTTAATTTGGAAACCCTAAACTAGGACGTTTGAACTACGTATATAAAAAACTGAGTCACAATCGACGTTCTTCGAAACTTTTGTTTGGAATGATTACGCCTGATGATTTAGGATATAATTTCAAAGAAACACAGTGCATAAAACAGAGAAAGTGTGCTTTAAATCGAAACCCTAATTTGGAAACCCTAAACTCTGACGTGTGAACTACGTATTTCAAAAATCGAGTCACGGTCGACGTTCTTCGAAACTTTTGTTTGGAATGCTTAGGCATGATGATTTTGGATATAATTTCAAAGAAACACAGTGCATAAAACAGATATAGTGTGCTTTAAATCGAATCCCTAATTTGGTAACCCTAAACTCTGACGTGTGAACTACGTATTTCAAAAATTGAGTCACGGTCGACGTTCTTCGAAACTTTTGTTTGGAATGCTTAGGCATGATGATTTAGGATATAATTTCAAAGAAACACAGTGCATAAAACAGAGAAAGTGTGCTTTAAATCGAAACCCTAATTTGGAAACCCTAAACTTGGACGTTTGAACTACGTATTTAAAAAACCGAGTCACGGTCGACGTTCTTCGAAACTTTTGTTTGGAATGATTAGGCATGATGATTTTGGATATAATTTCAAAGAAACACAGTGCATAAAACAAAGAAAGTGTGCTTTAAATCAAAACCCTAATTTGGAAACCCTAAACTGGGACGTTTGAACTACGTATTTCAAAAACCGAGTCACGGTCGACGTTCTTCGAAACTTATGTTTGGAATGATTAGGCATGATGATTTTGGATATAATTTCAAAGAAACACAGTGCATAAAACAGAGAAAGTGTGCTTTAAATCGAAACCCTAATTTGGAAACCCTAAACTCTGACGTGTGAACTACGTATTTAAAAAACCGAGTCACGGTCGACGTTCTTCGAAACTTTTGTTTGGAATGCTTAGGCCTGATGATTTAGGATATAATTTCAAAGAAACACAGTGCATGAAATAGAGAAAGTGTGCTTTAACTCGAAACCTTAATTTGGAAACCCTAAACTAGGACGTTTGAACTACGTGTTTAAAAAACCGAGTCACGTTCGACGTTCTTCGAAACTTTTGTTTGGAATGATTACGCCTGATGATTTAGGATATAATTTCAAAGAAACACAGTGCATAAAACAGAGAAAGTGAGATTTAAATCGAAACCCTAATTTGGAAACCCTAAACTGGGACGTTTGAACTACGTATTTCAAAAACCGAGTCACGGTCAACGTTCTTCTAAACTTTTGTTTGGAATGATTAGGCATGATGATTTTGGATATAATTTCAAAGAAACACAGTGCATAAAACAGAGAAAGTGTGCTTTAAATCGAAACCCTAATTTGGAAACCCTAAAC
>NW_019269465.1:0-2079 GCF_002738365.1 Cucurbita moschata
TAGATAAATTCATAATAAGAGATGGTTAGATAAATCCGTATTGTCCAGTTAAACCTTTTCTATTTTGTTGTTAAAGTGATCCCTTTCTTACATTAAGCCACACAAATTGAGTGAGTGGAATAGGTACGGGTGCATTAATTCGATTGTAATTTTCTTTTCTCTTTTTAGGATATGTTGTTAGTTAAATATGCTAATAGAATGACAAACACTTACCACATACTCTCTCTTTTTTTTCAACAAATTTTCTTCTGAGGTTTCTATTAGGTCGACGATTTCTTGGCGATGGTTCAAAGTCAACAGTACACTTTGTCTCTCCCTCTATTTTACTTTTGTTAGGTCACAATTACTTTTGCTGGTTTTAATGGATTCTTAAATTACATAGACAACAAAAAAAAACATTCATTTTCCTTCTCTGTTGTACACTCTATTTCTCTCCCTCTGTTTTACTATTGTAAAGTTTACAATTATATTTAACCAGTTTTAATCCATTCTTGAATTACATGACAATAAAAAATAATAAAAAAAAATTGTTTTTTTTAAATTTTGTTCTGACCAATTTTAATCCATTCTTGAATTACATTGAAAATAAAACACAGAATTTGTATCGAATCAATTACAATTTTATTATTATTATAATCTTTTAAAATTGTAGATAAAAATTGGGATTTACGTTCCATTTTTATCTAAAATTTGTGTATAAACTCTATTATGATATAATTTGAACATACATATACATACGTGCCTATGCTTTAAATATTTTGTTTTACTTCACCAAACTTTTCACCCAAACTTTTTACCTTATTTTTTTGGGTCACCATTTGTGCTTTAGGAATCCTTCATATGACAAATTTAGATAAAAAAATCCTCCCATTTAGATATCCGATATTGTAGGAGATGGTTAATTAGTTTTCATGGAGAATATGAGGTTAAAATTCTAGTATATTTGAATGCTTAGAAATACATGCTAAATACATGTTGTCTATTAAAACGGTAACATTCTGGAATTTTCTACTTAATTTAAGGTGTCACTGTATACATATCATGAATCTTGAATGTGGAAATACTTCATTTAAACTTTCATAAAACATAACCTTCATCTTAAAACACAGACATTGGCTTACGGGGTTTGAAAACATCTTTAAAAGATGACACAACCATAGACTAAACAAAATAAATAAATGTTTAAATTAAAAACATCCTATTCTAGCATAAGTCTAAGAAAATAAATACGACTACCTTATGCATGTTCCATGATCTCGATTTGCGATGTCGTCGTCAGCCGTACAAGAATGTCTTGCTTTAACTTGAAACAAGACCTATCTTTTCAGTCTATTTTCCTACGGTACTACCCTAACGAATAAATTGGATGTGTACCATATACTCTACACACAACCCATATGTGCGAGTATGGACTCACCAGTCAGTTCGCACACCGCTGGGCCACTTTCCTTGCTGTGCGAGCATACTCTGAGAGCTAATTAAACTAGACACCGTTAGAACTAGTAATTATCACGACAAGATTAGGTTAAACATAATGTTTGTTTTTCTACCTGACAGTCGTAGCATTATGATAAGCATAATGAACGTTTTTCTGCTTCGTCATCGTAGCATTATGATAACCATAATGATTGTTTTTCTGCCTCGTAACGTACACGTCCGTACTATCGTGAAGGGTAAGGGATATCCCCCAATGCATGAGCACACAATAATGCATGAGATCCCAACCTTTTTTCATTTTTATTATCATTTAATACAACCCCGCTAGCATTCCGTACATATCATATCGTTTCTCATATCTTTTATGCATATGCCGGGGTTGTATTAAATGATAACTTATCATAGCCTTAACATTCTTATATCTATCATAATCATATCGTTACGTGAACGTACCTGTAACGACGCGGGAAAGAGAGGAAGAAATATATATACATGTAATAAAAATAAAAAAATAAAAAAATAAAAAAAAACTCAGTCGCCGGAAAACCCGCGAGTTTTCCGGCGACCGCCGAGTTTCGCGGAACCCACGCGAAACCACGGCCACAGCACGCCCACCCTCAACCCACGACACCCTGCAAAGTT
>NW_019269466.1:0-2077 GCF_002738365.1 Cucurbita moschata
CTAATAGTTTAATATAAAGTTGTCAAAAGTGGGATTTGAACCCACACCCTTTCATGAGGACCACAACTTGAGTATGGTGCCTTAGACCACTCGGCCATCCTAACCATTTATTTTGAGATTTAACATTTGTTGGAGAGGGGAATGAAGCATTCCTTATAAGGATGTGGAAAGCTCTCCCTAATAGACGCGTTTTAAAACTTTTAAACATATAACGATAAGTAACAGGAAAAAAAAAAACAACAACATTAGCTAGCAATTGGAGATGGGAACCAAGCATTTTCTTTAAGGTTGTGGATACCTGATCCTAGTAGACATATTTTAAAATCGTGAGGCTGATGGTGATACGTAATTAGCCAAAGTAGACAATATCTGATAGAGGTGAGCTTGGTTTGTTGGAATAGTTCAGTTGGTGATCGTATGATTGTTAACGATAAGGTTGGGGAGGTTCAAGCTCTCTTTTTAGCAATGGTAATGAATCATTCCATTTTAGTATGTGGAAAAATTTAACCCTTCAACCAAAGTGGACAATGTCATATAATCATGGAGGTTTGTTATTCCTAACATTGTTACATAGTCTTAATCTAGCATCCTTACTGTAACACCCTGTTAGGTAATAATAATAATAATAATGATAATAATAATAATGATAATAATAATGATAATAATGATGATAATGATGATAATGATAATGATAATGATAATAATAATAATAATAATAATAATAACAATAATAATAACAATAATAATAATAATAATAATAATAATAATAATAATAAAATAAGCGAAAAAAAAAATTAACCGTCCACCCCTCCTTTAATCTCTCCACCCCGTCATCAATAATTCTACAAACAAAACAGAAAAAGAAAGATAAATATTCGGAGGAGAAAGGCTATTTTCTAGGAGAAGAGAGCAGATAGATTGTCTGGGAGAAAAAAAAGGAGATAATGGAGAGATGGTTAGGCAGATAATTGAAGAGAGATGTCATTTGAGAAGGTTAGTAGTCAGATTTACCTTTTCTTTTTTCTTATATGGAAGGATATTTAATATATCAATTATTTAGATCTGAGTTAGAAATGAGGATCTTACCAGTCAATTAAAATTTAGTAGGAGAAAAGAAATACAAAGAAAGAGGGGAAGACTGGAAAACCAATCAAACAATCAAAAGAAAGGAAGAGAAAAAAAGAAAAGAAAAGAGAGCAATAAAGATATTTCCAAATTAAAAGAAATAAAAAAAAGAAATGAAGGGTGAGAGAGAGAAAGATTTAGAAAAGAAATGAAGGGTGAGAGAGAGAAAGATTTAGAAATAACCAAATCGATAGAAATAGTTGTAAACAAAAGAGAGAATAAAAAATCAAGTAATTAGATGTTGAATAGAAAATCAAGTAATTAGAACAATCAAGTAATTAGACTGTTGATCAGAGTTAGAATTAGAAAATCAAGTAATTAGATTGTTGATCAGAGTTAGAATTAGATATGAGAAAATTGATTAGTGTTGACGGTTGAACAGAGTTAGAATTAGAAAATCAAGTAATTAGATGGTTGAACAGAGTTAGAATTAGATAGACTTAGAATTAGAAAATCAAGTAATTAGATTATTGAACAGAGTTAGAATTAGATACGAGAAAAGAATTAGAATTAAAAGGAAAAAATGGAAGAGAGGAAGATTTTAAGAAAGAAAAGAAGATTAGAATAGATTGAAAATGATTCGGTTAATTGCATAAACATTTCTAAGGAAAGAAATGAAAATCAGATTCGATTGAAAATGGCCCGTACAATAGTAAATTTTAAAAAAAAATGATGATTCCTAATATTTTTAGGAAATAAAAGAAAATCTAATGATATTTTTAAGTAAAGAAAAGAAAATCAGATTCCATCCAAGAGTAGATAAACAAATGATAGGTAAGCGGAAAATATGAGAAAATTGTTATGATTTGTACCCTTAAATATAAAATTATTAGAAACCATGTTTAGATTGAATGATCCAAGTAGCATGAAATTTATTACCCAATACAATTTAGAAACAATGAAAACATGGAATTTGATTTTTTACTTATGTCGTTTTAGAGCTCTATTTCAC
>NW_019269467.1:0-758 GCF_002738365.1 Cucurbita moschata
ATATGTTTAAGATTCTTAAACTTGAGCGTTTCCTTACAGATTCGTCGAAAAACAACGAAAGAAACAAAGGTTCTTCACGTAGCCATTCGGGTGCCTCCACGAGGGTCTATTCGTAAGGGTTGAGGTTGTGAAGTCTTTTCGACACGAGTAAATGTTTTTTTTCTTCCATATTTTAAGCATAGGACAATCTTATGTTGATATGGTATGATACTAAAACGAGAAAACATCTTTTCAGATCGAGTTAACGACCCTGTCTCAATGGGCAAAAAAGTTCCTATGTTAACACCTTTGGATTTTGAGTGCAAAATGGCCCGGAAGCGAAAGTGAAAAATATTCGTATTTTAAACATTTATATGTTTAAGATTCTTAAACTTGAGCGTTTCCTTACAGATTCGTCGAAAAACATCGAAAGAAACAAAGGTTTTTCACGTAGCCATTCGGGTGCCTCCACGAGGGTCTTTTCGTAAGGGTTGAGGTTGTGAAGTCTTTTCGACACGAGTAAATGTTTTTTTTCTTCAATATTTTAAGCTTAGGACAATCTTACGTTGATATGGTATGATACTAAAACGAGAAAACATCTTTTCAGATCGAGTTAACGACCTTGTCAAAAATTGGCAAAAAAGTTCCTATGTTAACACCTTTGGATTTTGAGTGCAAAATGGCCCGGAAGCGAAAGTGAAAAATATTCGTATTTTAAACATTTATATGTTTAAGATTTTTAAACTTGAGCTTTTCCTTACAGATTCGTCGAAAAACAT
>NW_019269467.1:1101-2077 GCF_002738365.1 Cucurbita moschata
ACTAAAACGAGAAAACATCTTTTCAGATCGAGTTAACGACCCTGTGAAAAATGGGCAAAAAAGTTCCTACGTTAACACCTATGGATTTTGAGTGCAAAATGGCCCGGAGGCGAAAGTCAAAAATATTCGTATTTTAAACATTTATATGTTTAAGATTCTTAAACTTGAGCGTTTCCTTACAGATTCGTCGAAAAACATCGAAAGAAACAAAGGTTTTTCACGTAGCCATTCGGGTGCCTCCACGAGGGTCTTTTCGTAAGGGTTGAGGTTGTGAAGTCTTTTCGACACGAGTAAATGTTTTTTTTCTTCCATATTTTAAGCTTAGGACAATCTTACGTTGATATGGTATGATACTAAAACGAGAAAACATCTTTTAAGATCGAGTTAACGACCCTGTCAAAAATGGGCATAAAAGTTCCTATGTTAACACCTTAGTATTTTGAGTGCAAAATGGCCCGGAAGCGAAAGTGAAAAATATTCGTATTTTAAACATTTATATGTTTAAGATTTTTAAACTTGAGCTTTTCCTTACAGATTCGTCGAAAAACATCGAAAGAAACAAAGGTTCTTCACGTAGCCATTCGGGTGCCTCCACGAGGGTCTTTCCGTAAGGGTTGAGGTTGTGAAGTCTTTTCGACACGAGTAAATGTTTTTTTTCTTCCATATTTTAAGCTTAGGACAATCTTACGTGGATATGGTATGATACTAAAACGAGAAAACATCTTTTCAGATCGAGTTAACGACCCTGTCAAAAATGGGCAAAAAAGTTCCTATGTTAACACCTTTGGATTTTGAGTGCAAAATGGCCCGGAAGCGAAAGTGAAAAATATTCGTATTTTAAACATTTAAATGTGTAAGATTCTTAAACTTGAGCGTTTCCTTACAGATTCGTCGAAAAACATCGAAAGAAACAAAGGTTTTTCACGTAGCCATTCGGGTGCCTCCACGAGGGTCTTTCCGTAAGGGTTGAGGTTGT
>NW_019269468.1:0-255 GCF_002738365.1 Cucurbita moschata
AGTTCCAAAACAAGGGTTTCGATTTTAAGCACTCCTTTACTGTTTTCTGCACTTCGTTACTTCGGAATTCTATTGTAAATCATCAAGCCTAATCATTCGCCGCAAAAGTTTAAAAAAACGTCGACCGGGACTCGGCTTTTTTAGCACGTTCTTCGAATGTCCAAAATCAGGGTTTCGATTTTAAGCACTCTTTTACTGTTTTCTGCACTTCGTTACTTCGAAATTCTATTCTAAATCATCAAGCCAAATCATTCG
>NW_019269468.1:265-2075 GCF_002738365.1 Cucurbita moschata
AATTCTATTCTAAATCATCAAGCCAAATCATTCGCCGCAAAAGTTTTGAAAAACGTCGACCGTGACTCGGCTTTTTTAGCACGTTCTTCGAAGTTCGAAACTCAGGGTTTCCGAATTAGGGTTTCGATTTTAAGCACTCTTTTACTTTTTTCTTCACTCCGTTATTTCGGAATTCAGTTCTAACTCATCAAGCCTAATCATTCGCCGAAAAGTTTCGAAAAATGTGACAGTTACTCGGCTTTTTAGCACGTTCTTTGAATGTCCAAACTCAGGATTTCCGAATTAGGGTTTCGATTTTAAGCACTCTTTTACTGTTTTCTGCACTCCATTACTTTGGAATTCTATTCTAAGTCATCAAGCCTAATCATTCGCCGCAAAAGTTTCGAAAAACGTCGACCGTCACTCGGTTTTTTTAGCACTTACTTCGATTTCCAAAATCAGGGTTTCCGAATTAGGGTTTCGATTTTAAACACTCTTTTACTGCACTTACTTCGATTTCCAAAATCAGGGTTTCCGAATTAGGGTTTCGATTTTAAACACTCTTTTACTTTTTTCTGCACTCCGTTACTTCGAAATTCTATTCTAAATCATCAATCCTAATCATTCGCCGCAAAAGTTTCAAAAATCGTCGACCGTGACTCGGCTTTTTTAGCACGTTCTTCGAATGTCCAAAATCAGGGTTTCTATTTTAAGCACTCTTTTACTGTTTTCTCCACTTCGTTACTTCGAAATTCTATTCTAAATCATCAAGCCAAATCATTCGCCGCAAAAGTTTCGAAAAACGTCGACCGTGACTCGGCTTTTTTAGCACGTTCTTCGAAGTTCCAAAACTAGGGTTTTTGAATTAGGGTTTCGATTTTAAGCACTCTTTTACTGTTTTCTGCACTCCGTTACTTCGGAATTCTATTCTAACTCATCAAGCCTAATCATTCGCCGCAAAAGTTTCGAAAAACGTCGACCGTGACTCGGCTTTTTTAGCAAGTTCTTCGAATGTCCAAACTCAGGGTTTCCGAATTAGGGTTTCGATTTTAAGCACTCTTTTACTGTTTTCTGCACTCCGTTACTTCGGAATTCAGTTCTAACTCATCAAGCCTAATCATTCGCCGCAAAAGTTTCGAAAAACGTCGACCGTGACTCGGCTTTTTAGCAAGTTCTTCGAATGTCCAAACTCAGGGTTTCCGAATTAGGGTTTCGATTTTAAGCACTCTTTTACTGTTTTCTGCACTCCGTTACTTCGGAATTCTATTCTAACTCATCAAGTCTAATCATTCGCCGCAAAAGTTTCGAAAAACGTCGACCGTGACTCAGTTTTTTTATCATGTACTTCGATTTCCAAAATAAGGGTTTCCGAATTAGGGTTTCGATTTTAAACACTCTTTTACTGTTTTTTGCACTCCGTTACTTCGAAATTCTATTCTAAATCATCAAGCCTAATCATTCGCCGCAAAAGTTTCGAAAAACGTCGACCGTGACTCAGTTTTTTTATCATGTACTTCGATTTCCAAAATAAGGGTTTCCGAATTAGGGTTTCGATTTTAAACACTCTTTTACTGTTTTTTGCACTCCGTTACTTCGAAATTCTATTCTAAATCATCAAGCCTAATCATTCGCCGCAAAAGTTTCGAAAAATTTCGACTGTGACTCGGCTTTTTTAGTACGTTCTTCGAATGTCCAAAATCAGGCTTTCGATTTTAAGCACTCTTTTACTGTTTTCTGCACTTCGTTACTTCGAAATTCTATTCTAAATCATCAAGCCAAATCATTCGCCGCAAAAGTTTCAAAAAACGTCGACCGTGACTCGGCTTTTTTA
>NW_019269469.1:0-419 GCF_002738365.1 Cucurbita moschata
AAATTAAGGGTTTTCTTTTTTCTTTCTTTCTCCCTTTTCACGTTTAATTTTTTTTTTAAATAAAAAAAAGTTTAATGGGAGACTGAAGAAGTTAGAAAGGAGAAAGAAATGAATGTAATAAAACTTTGAATGGGTCCTTGACGATAGTCAACCACTATACTCTAGTTTTGGATGTAAGTGATGATTATCATTAATATGAGTTGTGTCAATACCACACCGTTATTAAGAGGAAGTAAAGTAGAGTAGAATAGATCAAGCGATCCATTTGTTGAGAGTATTTGTAAGAGGCACACAAGTAAGAATGTTGGATATAACTACTCTTTCACTTCATCAATTTAAGTAGCGTTCATAAGATTTCACTACAACTATATATCAAATTCTTAAGTATTCGTGAACAAAATCGGCCTTAAAGAATACAA
>NW_019269469.1:576-2080 GCF_002738365.1 Cucurbita moschata
GTCGGGAATAAATCGATGGTCGGTAGTAAATCAAACAAAGTGCCTGTCCAAAATAAAAGGGCCCAACCAGATTCGAACTGGTGACCTCTTGATCTGCAGTCAAATGCTCTACCACTGAGCTATGGACCCATTTTACATGATTTCGACCTTAGTGACCCTTCTAGAGTGTTAGTCCAAAAGGTTCAAACGGGTGACTGGTCAAATTCTCTACCACTAAGCCATGGATCCATTTTGTAGGATTTTAACCTTAGTGACCCCTTAGACATAGTGTCGGTCCAAAAAGTGTAACAAATTTCTATCCAAGATAGAAGGGCCCAACTAGGTTCGAATTGGTGACCTCTTGATCTGCAATCAAATGCTCTAACATTGAGCTATGGACCCATTTTGTATGATCTCAACCTTAGTGACCCCTTCTACAGATTATCGGTCCAAAAGTGACCCTACCGAATTGGCTATGGACCAACTTTGTATAAATTGGTGGATTACCTATTGGGAATTAAACACAGGTTGTTAGATTCAAAGTCGAAAGTGCTAACCACTACATCATAGAACCACTTGTTAAACTTTATTTTTGCAGCGATTTTGATAAGCTTCAACAACGCTGGATTTAGCAAAGCTAGAGGTCGTAGTATCCTTACAGATTTTCACAAGGTGTTTTCAACTTCTTTTAGAGGTAATTGAACTTTTGAGTTCATGCAAATAATTGGTTGGATTAGTATGAGTTTGAGAAGAGAGACTTTGTTAGAAACTGGCCCATAGATAATCTCCCAAAGTGTTTTCAACTTTTTTTATAGGTAGAATTTTAAAATCAAACCACAACAAAATTTACTTCTATCTAGCAAAATTATTTTTTGTTTGAAACAAGATTATTCCCTTTTTTTTTCTAAAACTAAATTTTACTCTGGAATAGATTTTAATAGTTTTTTTAATTCAATTTTCTTTAAAATTTGTGTACACAGGGTACAATGGAAATAATACTTTTTTTTTTTTTTTTTACTATTTTGAAATTTGTATGGTATTATTGGAGGCTTTTGAATGAAATATGATAATTGATTCTTTGTCCTCTTTGACAATTTTAGATACCTCCGTATCCGATATTTGATGCGTCACATTTCATTATGAGATCTGCCCTTGGGTCAATAAGACTTTAGTAGAGAGTTTATTTGACTAATGATTTGATTTTTTTTTTTGTTGTAGAGATATCCCTTACAAATCAAGACTTTGTATTATTTTGAAGACACTCATCAAGACATTTGTAAATGTGCCTGATATCTTGAAGGATATAAGACACGTAATTGAGAGAACCTAAAATTTTTTTGAAGTTGGCTTTTCTAGGATACGTCATCACCAAAGTTTGAGACAAAGACCATTGGATGAGTTTTAATAAGGCTCAAATAAATTTAAAATCCAAGAAAACGGGTCTGAGTTTCATATTATTTGATTTTTGGTATGGACACAACTAGCTGATTTCTTTTGATTACATTAATGAATGTATGTAGATGTT
>NW_019269470.1:0-1492 GCF_002738365.1 Cucurbita moschata
CACCACAGCTGTACCAGGTAGCTCTGTCAACCGTGTTGGAGGGATTACTGTCTGAACACCTACTCCTGGTGCTTCAGACACTAATGTCGTCTGGCCCGATACAGGTGCTGCTGGAGCCGTCTGGCTTTCAAGACCAGCAAGGGCTGCCTGTACCGCTTGGTCCACCCGGCTCTGCATCGCCTGATCTACTCGACTCTCAATCAATGATTGTAATGCCTCCAAAGTAATCACAACAGTCGGCTGATCTCTAGATGCCGACTGAGCAGCAGGCTCCGGGACCGCCTCTGCTGGAGCAGTTCCCTCTACAGGCTGCCCCTCATTTCCCAAGTCCACATTGGACGTACCAGGGTCTAAATTCTTAAATACGACCATACCTGTCACATACATAATTAAGTGGTCATCATCAATTCTTTTAAACTTTTCATACTATTCTTTCATACAATTTAATCATACATCACTTACCTAACCGAGGCGAGATACCGCTGAGCTGGACTAAAAGAATCCATACTGTCTATTCTAGACTGTCTACAGAACCTATAACCTAGGCTCTAATCTTTCCAGGTGTTTTTACGTTTTATTCATCACTGACTCCTAGTTCTCTTACTAGGGTCATCTGTTCGTTAATGAGGTATCTCAGCTACCTCCAACTAGGTTACTGACTCTCTCTCAATATGCTTATTTAGAATTTTCGGACTCGTATGTAAGACTCGCTCTCGGTCAAATACGGCCCGTCTACTAATTGCTCTAGCGGCTTGTTTATCTCATATACCAACGGTCAGGAGTACTCATGCTCCCTGACTTAGCACAGGGCGTGTTGGCCAGGAACTCCGCGGGAATTAGTAGACTATCATACTCAGTAAATAAACCATAGCTCAACAACCAATAAGCATATCTAGAGTCATAACCTTCCCATTAACATGCATAACATACTCACAGTTACTGCATGCTTCCATACATGTATCATGATCAACACGTAGAACATTTTGACAATCATTTATATCACGCTTACATCACAGGCAAGCAGTCACAATATACAATAAACACTAAATATCATCAAAGTTCATCATAACTTATTAAGCTCTTAATCAGGTAAACAACATACTCACATGTTGTAAAACAAGTTAAGAACTAGTTCAAAGGTCGATACGCTACTTACTTTGTTGCGAACTCCTTTTCCCCCTTGAATGTACGTTTAATAGTATTTCAACACAATTCCTTCCTATTAGACCTATATTTTATCGATTTCAACATAAGTATAGATCTGTTTTGATAGGACAGGTCAAAAGGAGTCGAACGGGACAAACCGGGAGCCAAAGTACCTTCTCACGCGCCCTCACGCGCCAATACAAGGTCGGGGTTTCGTTTTCTCACGCGCCTGATCCGCGTACAGTCGCACATCCACTCGCGGCCTCTCACGCGCCTCGCGTGTCCTTCACGCGCTCGTCTTCAACCTCTCCTCCCTGCAATTTTTCCCAATCTTTTCCTTTAATAC
>NW_019269470.1:1806-2072 GCF_002738365.1 Cucurbita moschata
AGCCTTAACACACTTCCACATCCTCTAATCATCAACTCATGCATCCCACGCCTCCAGCTACGCGTCCGCCGCCCCTCATCCCCCCTTTACAGCAGCTGCTTGACGCAGCTGCTTCGTTTCGTTTATTTTTTATTTTTTATTTTATTATTATTATTATTATTATTATTATTATTATTATTATTATTATTATCATCAAACACACCACACATAAAATACAAAATACATTTATCATTATTTTTTAGGTTGCTACAGTTATACTATATTAG
>NW_019269471.1:0-2069 GCF_002738365.1 Cucurbita moschata
TTTTACTTTTAGTTTCTCCAAACGGTCTCGTACCAAACGAGATGTATTCATTACTTATAAACCTTTGATCATTCCCTTAATTAGCCAACGTGGGACTCCTCCCCCAACAATTCTATCCTAAAAAAAATACACCATAGAGCCTCTCCTAAGACCTATGGGGCCCTCGAACATCCTTCTCTTAATCAAGACTCGACTCTCTGGAGCCCTCGAAAAAAGTACACCCTTTGTTCGACACTTGAGTCACTTTTTACTACACGTTTGAGGCTCACAACTTCTTTGTTCGACATTTGAGAATTATATTGATATGACTAAGTTAAGGATATGACTCTGATATCATGTTAGGAATCACGAAAATCACAATAGTATGATATTGTTCACTTTGAACATAAATCTCATGGCTTTACTTTTAGTTTCTCCAAAAGACCTCATACCAATGGAGATATATTCATTACTTAAAAATTCATAATCATCCTTTTAATGTGAATCTTCTCTCCCAACCATCCTCAAACATAAGGTATATGAATTCATGAATATAATCTTCATTGGCCTCATCTCCCCCTTAATAGTCTTTTTTTTTTGTATCACCCAACAAGCATCAAATCTTCGACAAAGTTCACGAAGAACTGAGGATATGAAATCGGATGGGTGACTATGGATATTCTTGTATTTTGTTTTCTGTTGTGTTAAACTATTCAAAAGTGACGTAAGCGTCGAGCTTCAACTATGTTATTATCTGTTGAACCTCTTTCATGAGATCTTCAATCTTTGAGGTTGGGTCTGATCAGCCTGAGCTATTCATTCTCTAATCGAAGAATATGATTTCTGAACACTTTAAAAAAATAAAGTTGGGATCAAATATAAAAAATTCAAGTTAAGCAAGCATACCTTTGAAGGCCATGGAGAAAGTTTTGGAAAAACTTAGAGACTTCTTATGAGCCAAATGAATTTTCACACAATAGATCTTCATTGCTATGACTTGAACAAAAGATTGTGAGGAATGGACCGAGAAATCTCTCATTCTATTCAATAATAATATGACTTGAACAAAAGATTGTTAGAAATGGACAGAAAAATCTCTCATTCTATTCAATAATAAAATTGGCTATTATATAGCGTTACACAATCAAATCCTATGACTAGATATGACTAAATCTGAGTAGATTCGTGTGGTTTAAATTGCATCCATTTTAATACAATTATGTTGATTTGGGTTACAAAAATAAATATGAAATTGCTTACCTATGCCCCTTCATACATGGTTAGGTGGGACTACGACTCATATTTGGTGCATTTGGCTTGGGTTTACTATTTGGACCCCGCTTTTGCTGTTTAGACTCTTTCCTACCATCTTGGGCCGCTCCAAAGCCAATTTTGACGTTAGATTCCACACACAAATAGTGACTCTTCAAGTTAACTATTTATGTAGTCTCTTATCCCTACTCAAAGTGGTTTATTCTACACATGATAATGACTCACAATGATTCATTCATGTCACGAGCGATCTCATAAGTTCTTCAAAGTTTTTCTTGGGTGCCATGAAGATTTTCTAGGTTCTTAGGATGTCTATGTAGTTTGATTCTCAACTATTGTTTCTAAGACGTTTAGGACTAGCTCATCGGCTAGTCTATACTCTGGGTGCACATAGGTCTAAATCTCTGATTGCTTCTTATGATCCTAGGGTGCTCGGTCTACTGAAAATGTACTAACCTAAGTTGGCTCGAAATTGCTCTAGCTTTTATGCCCTAGTCTTAACTTGGTTCTTTTGTACATGCTTTACTAGGAAGATTATCCTCTTAAACACCTAGTACATGATATATATAATCAAAATATTCGTGCAAGTTTATTAGAGAGATATCATATCAATCACCTAAAGCACTAAAAGTAGAAACTAAAACATTCACAAACAAAGAAGCTCAACCAGAAGCTAGAACACATGTCACTGTAGTGCATCCTCCTTTCTAGCATAATGGAAAGCATTTAAAACAACATTTATCTTAAATCTTACATAGTATACTCATCCATATTACTCATATCATATTTTAGTCATGCATATTCTCTTTCTATCTCTA
>NW_019269472.1:0-2068 GCF_002738365.1 Cucurbita moschata
TTTTAGTATCATACCATATCCACTAATGATTGTCCTAAGTGAAAAATATGGAAGAAAAAAAACATTTACTCGTGTCGATAACACTTCACAACCTCAACCCTTATGAAAAGACCCTCATGGAGGCACCCGGATCACATATCGGAAAAACCTTTGTTTCTCTCGATTTTTTTCGACGAATCTGTAAGGAACGGTCAAGATTAAGAACCTTACACATATAATTGGTGAAAATACGAATTTTTTTCACTTTCGCTTCCGGGCCATTTTGCACTCAAATTCAAGAGGTGTTAACATAGGAATTTTTTTCCCCTTTGAGACAGGGTCGTTAACTCGATCTGAAAAGTTGTTTTCTCGTTTTAGTATCATACCATATCCACTAAGGATTGTCCTAAGCTAAAAATATGGAAGAAAAAAAATATTTACTCGTGTCGATAAGACTTCACAACCTCGACCCTTATGAAAAGACCCTCATGGAGGCACCCGAATCACATATCGGAAAAACCTTGGTTTCTCTCGATATTTTTAGACGAATCTGTAAGGAACGGTCAAGATTAAGAACCTTACACATATAATTGGTGAAAATACAAATTTTTTTCACTTTCGCTTCCGGACCATTTTGCACTCAAATTCAATAGGTGTTAACATAGGAACTTTTTTCCCCTTTGAGACAGGGTCGTTAACTCGATCTGAAAAGTTATTTTCTCGTTTTAGTATCATACCATATCCACTAATGATTGTCGTAAGTGAAAAATATGGTAGAAAAAAAACATTTACTCGTGTCGATAAGACTTCACAACCTCAACCCTTATGAAAAGACCCTCATGGAGGCACTCGAATCAGTATCTGAAAAACCTTTGTTTCTCTCGATATTTTTCGACGAATCTATAAGGAACGGTCAAGATTAAGAACCTTACACATAATTGGTGAAAATACGAATTTTTTTCACTTTCGCTTCCGGGCCATTTTGCACTCAAATTCAAGAGGTGTTAACATAGGAACTTTTTTCCCCTTTGAGACAGGGTCGTTAACTCGATCTGAAAAGTTGTTTTCTCATTTTAGTATCATACCATATCCACTAATGATTGTCGTAAGTGAAAAATATGGTAGAAAAAAAACATTTACTCGTGTCGATAAGACTTCACAACCTCAACCCTTATGAAAAGACCCTCATAGAGGCACTCGAATCAGTATCTGAAAAACCTTTGTTTCTCTCGATATTTTTCAACGAATCTGTAAGGAACGGTCAAGATTAAGAACCTTACACATATAATTGGTGAAAATACGAATTTTTTTGACTTTCGCTTCCGGGCCATTTTGCACTCAAATTCAAGAGGTGTTAACATAGGAATTTTTTTCCCCTTTGAGACAGGGTCGTTNTTCAACGAATCTGTAAGGAACGGTCAAGATTAAGAACCTTACACATATAATTGGTGAAAATACGAATGTTTTTCACTTTCGCTTCCGGGCCATTTTGCACTCAAATTCAATAGGTGTTAACATAGGAACTTTTTTCCCCTTTGAGACAGGGTCGTTAACTCGATCTGAAAAGTTGTTTTCTCGTTTTAGTATCATACCATATCCACTAAGGATTGTCCTAAGCTAAAAATATGGAAGAAAAAAAATATTTACTCGTGTCGATAAGACTTCACAACCTCGACCCTTATGAAAAGACCCTCATGGAGGCACTCGAATCAGTATCTGAAAAACCTTTGTTTCTCTCGATATTTTTCAACGAATCTGTAAGGAACGGTCAAGATTAAGAACCTTACACATATAATTGGTGAAAATACGAATTTTTTTCACTTTCGCTTCCGGGCCATTTTGCACTCAAATTCAAGAGGTGTTAACATAGGAACTTTTTTCCCCTTTGAGACAGGGTCGTTAACTCGATCTGAAAAGTTGTTTTCTCGTTTTAGTATCATACCATATCCACTAAGGATTGTTCTAAGCTAAAAATATGGAAGAAAAAAAATATTTACTCGTGTCGATAAGACTTCACAACCTCGACCCTTATGAAAAGACCCTCATGGAGGCACCCGGATCACATATCGGAAAAACCTTTGTTTCTCTC
>NW_019269473.1:0-1453 GCF_002738365.1 Cucurbita moschata
CCACAACAGTTTCGAAAAACGTCGATCGTGACTCGGTTTTTTTAGCACGTTCTTTGAACGTCCAAAATCAGGGTTCCGAATTTAAGCACTCTTTTACTTTTTTCTGCACTCCATTACTTCGAAATTCAATTCTAATTCATCAACCTTAATCATTCACCGCAAAAGTTTCGAAAAATGTCAACCGTGACTCGGTTTTTTTACACGTTCTTCGAACGTCAAAAATCAGGGTTCCGAATTAGGGTTTCGATTTTAAGCACTCTTTTACTGTTTTCTGCACTCCGTTACTTCGAAATTCTATTCTATATCATCAAGCCTAATCATTCGCCGCAAAAGTTTCGAAAAATGTCAACCGTGACTCGGTTTTTTTAGCTCGTTCTTCGAACGTCCAAAATCAGAGTTCCGATTTTAAGCACTCTTTTACTGTTTTCTGCACTCCGTTACTTCGAAATTCTATTCTAAATCATCAACCTTAATCATTCGCCGCAAAAGTTTCGAAAAACGTCGACCGTGACTCGGTTTTTTTAGCTCGTTCTTCGAACGTCCAAAATCAGAGTTCCGATTTTAAGCACTCTTTTACTGTTTTCTGCACTCCGTTACTTCGAAATTCTGATCTAAATCATCAACCTTAATCATTCGCCATAAAAGTTTNCCGTGACACGGTTTTTTAAGCACGTTCTTCGAACGTCAAAAATCAGGGTTCCGAATTAGGGTTTCAATTTTAAGCACTCTTTTACTGTTTTCTGCACTCCGTTACTTCGAAATTCTATTCTAAATCATCAACCTTAATCATTCGCCGCAAAAGTTTCGAAAAACGTCGACCGTGACTCGGTTATTTTTAGCACGTTCTTTGAACGTCAAAAATCAGGGTTTCGAATTAAGGTTTCGATTTTAAGCACTCTTTTACTGTTTTCTGCACTCCGTTACTTCGAAATTCTATTCTAAATCATCAACCTTAATCATTCGCCGCAAAAGTTTCGAAAAACATCGACCGTGACTCGGTTTTTTTAGCTCGTTCTTCGAACGTCAAAAATCAGGGTTCCGAATTAGGGTTTCGATTTTAAGCACTCTTTTACTGTTTTCTGCACTCCGTTACTTCGAAATTCTATTCTAAATCATCAACCTTAATCATTCGCCGTAAAAGTTTCGAAAAACGTCGACCGTGACTCGGTTTTTTTAGCACGTTCTTCGAACGTCCAAAATCAGGGTTCCGAATTTTGGTTTCGATTTTAAGCACTCTTTTACTGTTTTCTGCAGACCGTTACTTCGAAATTCTATTCTAAATCATCGACCTTAATCATTCGCCGCAAAAGTTTCAAAAAACGTCGACCGTGACTCGGGTTTTTTAGCTCGTTCTTCGAACGTCCAAAATCAGAGCTCCGAATTAGGGTTTCGATTTTAAGCACTCTTTTACTGTTTTCTGCACTACGTTACTTCAAAATTCTATTCTAAATCA
>NW_019269473.1:1807-2066 GCF_002738365.1 Cucurbita moschata
TTCCGAATTAGGGTTTCGATTTTAAGCACTCTTTTACTGTTTTCTGCACTACGTTACTTCGAAATTATCTTCTAAATCATCAAGCCTAATCATTCGCCACAAAAGTTTCGAAAAACGTCGACCGTGACTCGATTTTTTTATCACGTTCTTCGAACGTCCAAAATTAAGGTTCCGAATTAGGGTTTCGATTTTAAGCACTCTTTTACTGTTTTCTGCACTCCGTTACTTCGAAATTCTATTCTAAATCATCAACCTTAAT
>NW_019269474.1:0-2063 GCF_002738365.1 Cucurbita moschata
GGGGGGGGGGGGGGGGGGGGGGGGGGCGAGGCAGCAAATCAAGGGAGTGAAGAGAGGGAGGGGCGGCAGCAAATCGTGGGAGTGAAGAGAGGGAGGGGCGGCAGAAAATCGTGGGAGTGAACAGAGGGTGGGGCGGCGACAAATCTCCGAGAAACGGCGGCAAATCGAGGGAGGGGCAGCGGAAAATCGAGGAGGGAAGAGAGGGAGAAGGGAGGGAGAGGCGGTGCAGCAAAAAGAACTCATTCAAATTATAGCACTATATACTATTTTAATAAACATTTACAAATCCATTTGTTATGGTAAAGTATTTAAAAATCCATTATTTTATATTGTTTTATTATTTATTCTGTTTTCTTTCCATTAATATTATTTCTTCTTTTAATGAGATTTGATTAAAAAAACTTGAGCGTTACTTACAGATTCGTTGAAAAAGAACGAAAGAAACTTAGGTTATTCACATAATGATTTAAATGCCTCCTTGAGGGTCTTCTCGACAGGGTTAAGGTTCTGAGGTCTTATAAACACGAGTAAATGTTTATTTTCTTCGATATTTTAAGCTTAGGACAATCTTTAGTCGATATGGTATGATACTAAAACGAGAAAACAACTTTTCAGATCGAGTTAACGATCCTTTCTCAAAGGGGAAGAAAGTTCCAATGTTAACACCTATGGAATTTGACTACAAAATGGCCCGGAATTGAAAGTGCATAAGTTTTGTATTTTAACCCAACATATGTCTAAGATTCATCAAACTTCAACGTTCCTTACAAATTCGTTGAAAAAGATCGAAAGAAACTTAGGTTATTCACATAATGATTTAAGTGCCTCCATGAGGGTCTTCTTGATAGGGTTGAGGTTGTGAGGTCTTATAGACACGAGTAAATATTTTTTTTCCTACCACATTTCAAGCTTAGGACAATCTTTAGTCGATATGGTATGATACTAAAAGGAGAAAACAACTTTTAAGATCGAGTTAACGACCCTGTCTCAAAGTGGAAAAAAGTTCCTATGTTAAAGCCTTTGGAATTAGACTGCAAAATGGCCCGGTAGCGAAAGTGAAAAAAATTCGTACTTTAACCAATTATATGTGTAAGATTCATCAAACTCGAGCGTTCCTTACAGATTCGTCGAGAAAGATTGAAAGAAACAAAGGTTTTTCAGATAGTGATTTGGGAGCCTCCATGAGGGTATTTTCTTAAGGGTTGAGGTTGTGAAGTCTTATCGACACGAGTAAATGTTTTTTTTCTACCACATTTTAATCTTAGGACAATCTTTAGTGAATATGGTATGATACTAAAACGAGAAAACAACTTTTCAGAACGAGTTAACGACCCTGTCAAAAAGGCGAAAAAAGTTCCTTTGTTAACCTATGGAATTTGACTGCAAAATGGCCTAAAAGCGAAAGTTAAAAAAATTCGTATTTTAAACAATTATATGTGTAAGATTCACCAAACTTGAGCGTTCCTTACAGATTCGTCGAAAAAAATCGAAAGAAACAAAGGTTTTTCAGATAATGATTTGGGTGCCTCCATGAGGGTCCTTTCGAAAGGGTTGAGGTTGTGAAGTCTTATCGACACGTGTAAATATTTTTTTTCTTCAATATTTTAAGCTTAGAACAATATTTAGTGGATATGGTATGATACTAAAACGAGAAAACAACTTTTCAGATCGAGTTAACGACCCTATCAAAAAGGAAAAAAAAGTTCCTATGTGTTCTATGGAATTTGACTGCAAAATGGCATGGAAGCGAAAGTCAAAAAAATTCGTATTTTAACCAATTATATGTGTAAGATTCATAAAAATTTGGCGTTCCTTATAGATTCGTCGAAAAAGATCGAAAGAAACATAAGTTTTTCAGATAGTGATTTGGGTGCCTCCATGAGGGTCTTTCCATAAGGGTAGACGTTGTGAAGTCTTATCGACACGAATAAATGTTTTTTTTTCTTCCATATTTTAAGCTTAGGACAATCTTTAGTGGATATGGTATGATACTTAAACGAGAAAACAACTTTTCCGATCGAGTTAACGACCCTGTCTCAAAGGGGAAAAAAGTTCCTATGCCT
>NW_019269475.1:0-2063 GCF_002738365.1 Cucurbita moschata
GTTAATTACTAGAGTGTAAGTTTTAGAAGTTAATTACGGTAGAGAGAAGAGAAAATAGTAGAAGTTAATTACTAGAGTATAAGTTTTAGGAGTACACAAGTAAATAGAAGTTAATTAAAAAAGAATAAAAGTTAATTATTAGAGTGTAAGTTTTAAAAGTTAATTACTGTAGAGAGAAGAAAAAAGAATAGAAGTTAATTACTAGAGTGAATTCGAGAGTGTAAGTTTTAGAAGTTAATTACTGTAGAAAGAAGAAAAAAGAAAAGAAGTTAATTAATAGAGTGATTTCTAGAGTGTAAGTTTTAGAAGTTAATTACTGTAGAGAGAAGAATAGAAGTTAAGAAAGAAGAAAAAAGAACAAAAGTTAATTACTAGAGTGTAAGTTTTAGAAGTTAATTACGGTAGAGAGAAGAGAAAATAGTAGAAGTTAATTACTAGAGTGTAAGTTTTAGGAGTACACAAGTAAATAGAAGTTAATTAAAAAAGAATAGAAGTTAATTACTAAAGTGTAAGTTTTAAAAGTTAATTACTATAGAGAGAAGAAAAAAGAATAGAAGTTAATTACTAGAGTGAATTTCGAGAGTGTAAGTTTTAGAAGTTAAGTACTGTAGAAAGAAGAAAAAAGAAAAGAAGTTAATTAATAGAGTGATTTCTAGAGTGTAAGTTTTAGAAGTTAATTACTGTAGAGAGAAGAATAGAAGTTAAGAAAGAAGAAAAAAGAACAAAAGTTAATTACTAGAGTGTAAGTTTTAGAAGTTAATTACGGTAGAGAGAAGAGAAAATAGTAGAAGTTAATTACTAGAGTGTAAGTTTTAGGAGTACACAAGTAAATAGAAGTTAATTAAAAAAGAATAGAAGTTAATTACTAGAGTGTAAGTTTTAAAAGTTAATTACGGTAGAGAGAAGAAAAAAGAATAGAAGTTAATTACTAGAGTGACTTTTAGAGAATAGAAGTTAATTACTAGAGTGACTTCTAGAGTGTAAGTTTTAGATTACTAGAGTGACTTTTAGAGAATAGAAGTTAATTACTAGAGTGACTTCTAGAGTGTAAGTTTTAGAATTTAATTACTGTAGAGAGAAGAAAAAAAAACTAGAGTGACTTCTAGAGTGTAAGTTTTAGAATTTAATTACATTACTGTAGAGAGAAGAAAAAAAAACTAGAGTGACTTCTAGAGTGTAAGTTTTAGAATTTAATTACGGTAGAGAGAAGAAAAAAAACTAGAGTGACTTCTAGAGTGTAAGTTTTAGAATTTAATTACGGTAGAGAGAAGATTAATTACTAGAGTGACTTCTAGAGTGTAAGTTTTAAAAGTTAATTACGGTAGAGAGAAGAAAAAAGAATAGAAGTTAATTACTAGAGTGACTTTAAGTTTTAAAAGTTAATTACGGTAGAGAGAAGAAAAAAGAATAGAAGTTAATTACTAGAGTGACTTCTAGAGTGTAAGTTTTAGAATTTAATTACTGTAGAGAGAAGAAAAAAAAACTAGAGTGACTTCTAGAAGAAAAAAAACTAGAGTGACTTCTAGAGTGTAAGTTTTAGAATTTAATTACGGTAGAGAGAAGATTAATTACTAGAGTGACTTCTAGAGTGTAAGTTTTAGAATTTAATTACTGTAGAGAGAAGAATAGAAGTTAATTACTAGAGTGAGAAAAGAATAGAAGTTAATTACTAACTCAAGACCTTTCGCACCTTAAGAAAGAATCATACCACTAGACCAAATGTCCTTTCTAAAACAATGCAACATTTTTATCTCCAACTCAAAATATTTTTTTCTCTAAAGTTTGAAATTTATTTTCTTGAGCGGTTGTGGAACTATAAAACAAAAAGTTAATGGTCTAGTAGTAAGGCATGTAATATTGAATTGTTCTAATATGCAAGTGTTATCAAATAAACTACAACCCAACAAATGAATCAAACTAATCAATTTTTGTTGGATTGGATTTATTCAGCTCAGTTAATCAGTTTGTTTGATTTAATTCTTCTATTTTGCTTCGTATGACAAGAAAATGAAGTTGTATTTAATGTACCATAGTTTGATTTATGACAAACTCATATGAAATAT
>NW_019269476.1:0-513 GCF_002738365.1 Cucurbita moschata
TCTATCTAGCAAAATTATTTTTTGTTTGAAACAAGATTATTCCCTTTTTTTTCTAAAACTAAATTTTACTCTGGAATAGATTTTAATAGTTTTTTTAATTCAATTTTCTTTAAAATTTGTGTACACACCGTACAATGGAAATAATACTTTTTTTTTTTTTTTTACTATTTTGAAATTTGTATGGTATTATTGGAGGCTTTCAATTTGACGGCATTCATCTTTCCTGTATCTTGATGCCAAAGGATGTTAAAATATTTTGCATCGGTCTCCATCATGAGTTGTGGGTGGCTCTAGAGTTGACAATGGTGTTCCTTACTACTTTGTGCTTTACCCAAACCTCGACACACATAATATATATATATTCATTTAACTATAACACATATGGTCCATGGAAGAATTGTAGCTCTTATGCTCATTAATATTATAATGGCTACTACCTAAATTATAACCTAAAGTTGATAATTGATGTCCAAGTAGCCGACCCTAAATTTGTAATCATTGTGGAGTGATTGA
>NW_019269476.1:523-1774 GCF_002738365.1 Cucurbita moschata
AATAAAACACGAATTGCTCTTTAATATCATTAATAAAATTATGCTTCATCTTGAACCTACTAACATGAAACTAAAACTGCGTTCAATTTAACTCCATTTTATTGTCATCTTGAATGACGTGTAGGATATATTCTTGATTTACCTTGATATTTCTTATTAGTTAAGCTTTTTGCAAAATCACAATTAGACAACAACAAAGATGTACTTGTTTGTTTATTATTTTAAAGAAAATTTCTTTCTCCATCTTATTCCTAATAACTCTGCAACTAAATTCATATTATGCTAAGAAACAATTTTTTTACTCGCAAGAAGTAAAATATGCAACTTTAACTAAAATTTCATCTAAACAAATTTTATTGCCATACAACATAGATGACAATTATAGCCTTCAAACAAAAAATAGAGTAGTTGTGGTGAACGGGATAGAAATTCTAGTGTTCATCCATAATATACAACCACTACCTAAATTATGACCTAAAAATTTGAAAACATAAGTTGTAGTTGAAAATTACATAAAACAATCCCCTAAATCCAAGAACTCGTGTCCAATTAATAAATCCTAAAGATAGTAGCTAACATAGAGTAATTGAAGCTCCACATGAAGTAATTTAAAGTTCCAGTTACTTAACTAAAGTTTATCTGTCTTTAATGAAGCATGAGTTGCACTTAAGTTCATGAAATGTTTATAGACTCCAACTCTTAGTACTATTAATGTAATTATGTTTCATATGAGTTTGTCATAAATGAAACTAAGGTATGATTCTTGCTTAGGGTGCGAGAGGTCCCAAGTTCAATTCTTGGAATGCCCCTATGTTCATTCATCAAAAGATGAGCCTAAAAAATGGAACCATCAAATTTTTACACTACTATTCTTTTTTTCTTCTCTCTGCAGTAATTATCTTTTTTAGAACATAACTTTTATTATTTTTACACTACTTCTATTCTTTTTTAACATAACTTTTATTCTTTTTACACTACTTCTATTCTTTTTTCTTCTCTTCTCTACATTAATTATCTTTCTATAATTACAGTAATTATCTTTCTTAGTAATTATCTTTTTTAGAACATAACTTTTATTCTTTTTACACTATTTCTATTCTTTTTTCTTCTCTCTACTTCTATTCTTTTTTCTTAGTAATTATCTTTTTTAGAACATAACTTTTATTCTTTTTACACTATTTCTATTCTTTTTTCTTCTCTCTACAGTAATTATCTTTTTACAATACTTCTATTCTTTTTTCTTCTCTCTAC
>NW_019269476.1:1848-2064 GCF_002738365.1 Cucurbita moschata
TTTTTCTTCTCTCTACAATAATTATCTTTCTACAGTAAATGCTCTTTTAATACTTGTGTACTCCACGACATATGTCTCAAATGGAACTGTCACATTTTTACACTACTTCTATTTTTTTTCTTCTCTCTACAGTATTTTTTAGAACATAACTTTTATTCTTTTTACACTACTTCTATTTTTTTCTTCTCTCTACAGTATTTTTTAGAACATAACTTT
>NW_019269477.1:0-2055 GCF_002738365.1 Cucurbita moschata
GTTGGGCCCTTCTATCTTGGATAGAAATTTGTTACACTTTTTGGACCGACACTATGTCTAAGGGGTCACTAAGGTTAAAATCCTACAAAATGGATCCATGGCTTAGTGGTAGAGAATTTGACCAGTTACCCGTTTGAACCTTTTGGACTGACACTCTAGAAGGGTCACTAAGGTCGAAAGCATGCAAAATGGGTCCATAGCTCAGTGGTAGAGCATTTGACTGCAGATCAAGAGGTCACCAGTTCGAATCTGGTTGGGCCCTTTTATTTTGGACAGGCACTTTGTTTGATTTACTACCGACCATCGATTTATTCCGGACCACCGATTGTCTAAAGGAAAAGNACTAAGGTCGAAAGCATGCAAAATGGGTCCATAGCTCAGTGGTAGAGCATTTGACTGCAGATCAAGAAGTCACCAGTTCGAATCTGGTTGGGCCCTTTTATTTTGGACAGGCACTTTGTTTGATTTACTACCGACCATCGATTTATTCCGGACCACCAATTGTCTAAAGGAAAAGAAATAAGAATAATTACCGATTCCAAACCTTATTCTAGAGTCCTCCACAACATAGAACGTTATTCTTTTCAACTACGAAAATTGGAGTAATTGATGAAGTGAAATCACGAAAATAGAGTCTAATAAAGCGTTTGTCCAAGATAATAGTTGTAATAGATTGGAATTAAATTCGAAAATAGAGTCTAATAAAGCGTTTGTCCAAGATAATAGTTGTAATAGATTGGAATTAAATTCGAAAATAGAGTCTAATAAAGCGTTTGTCCAAGATAATAGTTGTAATAGATTGGAATTAAATTCTTTATAGTTCGAGATAATGGTTGTATTCTTTAAGGCCGATTTTGTTCACGAATACTTAAGAATTTGATATTTATAGTTGTAGTTGAACGCTACTTAAATTGATGAAGTGAAAGAGTAGTTATATCCAACATTCTTACTTGTGTGCCTCTTACAAATACTCTCAACAAATGGATAGCTTGATCTATTCTACTCTACTTTACTTTCTCTTAATAACGGTGTGGTATTGACACAACTCATATTAATGATAATCATCACTTACATCCAAAACTAGAGTATAGTGGTTGACTATCGTCAAGGACCCATTCACCATTTCCATTCCTACCGACGGAAAAGTTTTATTACATTCATTTCTTTCTCCTTTCTAACTTCTTCAGTCTCCCATTAAACTTTTTTTTTATTTAAAAAAAAAATTAAACGTGAAAAGGGAGAAAGAAAGAAAAAAGAAAATCCTTAATTTTGAAAGCTTATGAAATACTCTTTGACCGATGTAAAGAAAGCTTGAGAATAATTTATTCTCACGTCCCTCTTTGACACTTGTTGGATATATATCCGCCCTTCACATGTCGTATCATAATCGTATCATATCGTAAAAACTTCGTGGTTATATCCTTCCCTAATTTATCATAGTCTTATCGTCCTTAGACATATCATAGTTGTGTCGTTACCTAAACGTACCTTAGTCATAACGTTACAGGAAAGTATCGTAGCGCTATCGTTCTATCAATCTATCATAATCCTATCTCTTTCTACCCATAACCTAATCGTGTTGTTTTATGAATCCATCGTGACCATATCGTTTTTATCAATCTGTCATACCCATAGCACTTTGATACGTAATCAAACCATAACGTTTCATGAACATGTCTTACTCCTATTGTTACATTACGTTTAGTGCATCCTCCTCGTATCCTATCTCAAATATACCATTGAACACATGGTACCGTAAGTATTATCATACAATTCACATATTATAACATATCATAAGCATATCGATTCACAAACATTTCACACATATCAATATATATGACACTTCCAGAACCACGGGCATAGTTAACATCAAATATAACCATACGGATGGTAAGGCCACCTACCTGATTAGCTTAGACTGGTGTCCCCAATTTATCCTTAAGAAAGTTTGATTTGTCCTTTGTATTAAAGTCAACCTATATGAACATGACATCAATTTCTATCATTTCTCTAAAGTTTATGATGCTCTAGTGTTAGATTTCATGGGAATATTGC
>NW_019269478.1:0-887 GCF_002738365.1 Cucurbita moschata
AAATTTCTGTGGGTAATGATCAGGCATAATGAATTATTATAGAATTTCTAAGAAAAGGTGTGCATGAAACAAGAAAAGAGTGCTTAAAATCGAAACCCTAATTCGGAAACCCTAATCTGTGACGCTTGAAGTACATGCTAAAAAGACCCAGTCACGTTTGACGTTTTTCAAAATTCCTGTCGATAATGATCAGGCATGTTGAAAGAGAATATAATTTCGAAGAAACGGAGTGCATAGAACAGTAAAAGAGAGATTAAAATCGAACCCTAATCTGGGACGTTTGAAGTACGTGCTAAAAAACCTGAGTCACGATCGACGTTTTTTGAAACTTTCGTTGCGAATGATTAGGCTTGATGATTTAAAATAGAATGTCGAAGATACGGAATGTAAAAAACAGTAAAAGAGTGCTTTAATTCGAAACCCTAAATTCGGAAACCCTAATTTGTGACGTTTGAAGTACATGATATCGAAAAACCGAGTCACGGTCAACATTTTTCGAAATTTCTGTTGGTAATGATCAGGCATAATGAATTATTATAGAATTTCTAAGAAGAGGTGTGCATGAAACAATAAAAGATTGCTTAAAATCGAAACCCTAATTCGGAAACCCTAATCTGTGACGTTTGAAGTACATGCTAAAAAGACCCAGTCACGTTTGACGTTTTTCAAAATTCCTGTCGATAATGATCAGGCATGTTGAATTAGAATATAATTTCGAAGAAACGGAGTGCATAGAACAGTAAAAGAGAGATTAAAATCGAACCCTAATCTCGGACGTTTGAAGTACGTGCTAAAAAAACTGAGTCACGATCGACGTTTTTTGAAACTTTCGTTGCGAATGATTAGGCTTGATGATTTAAAATAGAATGTCGAAGAAACGGAGTGTA
>NW_019269478.1:1267-2054 GCF_002738365.1 Cucurbita moschata
GCTTGATGATTTAAAATAGAATGTCGAAGAAAGGGAGTGTAAAAAACAGTAAAAGAGTGCTTTAATTCGAAACCCTACATTCGTAAACCCTAATCTGTGACGTTTGAAGTACATGATAAAAAAAAAACCGAGTCACGGTCAACGTTTTTCAAAATTTCTGTGGGTAATGATCAGGCATAATGAATTATTATAGAATTTCTAAGAAAAGGTGTGCATGAAACAAGAAAAGAGTGCTTAAAATCGAAACCCTAATTCGGAAACCTTAATCTGTGACGTTTGAAGTACATGCTAAAAAGACCCAGTCACGTTTGACGTTTTTCAAAATTCCTGTCGATAATGATCAGGCATGTTGAAAGAGAATATAATTTCGAAGAAACGGAGTGCATAGAACAGTAAAAGAGAGATTAAAATCGAACCCTAATCTGGGACGTTTGAAGTACGTGCTAAAAAAACTGAGTCACGGTCGACGTTTTTTGAAACTTTCGTTGCGAATGATTAGGCTTGATGATTTAAAATAGAATGTCGAAGAAAGGGAGTGTAAAAAACAGTAAAAGAGTGCTGTAATTCGAAACCCTAAATTCGGAAACCCTAATCTGTGACGTTTGTAGTACATGATAAAAAAAAAAACAGAGTCACGGTCAACGTTTTTCGATATTTCTGTGGGTAATGATCAGGCATAATGAATTATTACAGAATTTCTAAGAAGAGGTGTGCATGAAACAATAAAAGAGTGCTTAAAATCGAAACCCTAATTCGGAAACCCTAATCTGTGACGTTTGAAGTACAT
>NW_019269479.1:0-2034 GCF_002738365.1 Cucurbita moschata
AAAACTCAACAACAACTACTACAATACGTGGGTAACATGCATGATGTCCTATTTACAAGGACAGGATCTTTGGGAGATCATTGGCGGAAGTGAAACTATGCCGGCAGTAGAGGATTCCAACGATGCCATGCGCAAATAGAGAATAATAGCAGGCAAAGCAATGTTTGCCTTGAAGACCACAATCGAAGAAGAGATGTTAGAACATATTTGGGATGACAAGACACCGAAGGAAGCATGGGAAACGTTCGTGATGTTGTTCTGTAAGAAGAACGATACGTGGCTACAACTTCTAGAGAACGAGCTATTGTCAATTTCACAACATGACATGACGATTGCTCAGTACTTGCACAAAGTTGAGACGATCTACCGAGAGATTACTAAATTAGAATCGAAGTCTACAATTGGAGAAGATCGAATGAAGAGGATCATTTTCCACAAATTGCGACCATAATATATAAGCTTCATTATTGTTGTACAAGGATGGCCCACTCAACCATCACTTGTAGAGTTTGAAAAATTGTTAGCCAGCCAAGGAGCCATGGCTAAACAAATGGGAGGCATCACATTAAAGGGTGAAGAAGAAGCAATCTACACGAGTGAAAGTCGGGGCGACGATAAGCCATCTTCCAAACGTGGATACAAAAACGGTGACAAAAGAAGGAGTCATCAAGGAACTGCACAACCTGAGAGAGCTCAGAAGAATGACAACAGGAGTTCTCAAGGAAAGAGATTTGAAGCTAATTGCTATAATTGCAGGAAGAAGGGCCACATGTCTAGAGATTGTTGGTCCAAGAAAAATCCGTCGAAAGCAATGTGGCATCCTCCAACATGGAGATGGAGGAGAAATGGGATGCAGAGGTACTATATGCCATAGAAGAAGACGAGCTAGCACTCATGGAAACGATGGGAGACCATATAAATTATGAGAATGACTGGATCGTTGATTCAGGATGCTCAAACCATATAACTGGCGATCAGAGTAAATTGCAAGACAAGAAAGAGTACAAAGGAAGCCATATGATACGCGGAGCACATTACGACAATCATGTCTGGCAAAAAATCTAATACAGTGTCACTGTATAATGTTTATCATGTACCGGATATAAAGAAGAGCTTGTTGTCAGTGCCACAACTAACAACATGAGGAAACTACGTCTTGTTTGGGCAAAAAGATGTAAAAGTCTATCAAGTTGTTAAGATAATAGGAAAGCTGACAACAAAAGAATAAATTAAATGTGAATATATGATTGACTTTCTTCTGCTGGACGATTCTTGAACAAAATTTGGTTGCATATTCTTTTTTAATTACAGTTTTGTAATTAAGTGGAGCTTCAAGGGTATTTTTTTTGGTAATTTGTCACATTTGGAATATTTTATGATTATTTTCCTCAAAACATCCATATTTTTTCTTAAAATCCTTCATCCCTTGATGTTGTTGGTCAGGTTTTCCTTCTCGACCATCTTGAAATTCCTTCTAGACAAGGAAAATCGAGAAAGATCCTTGGTAATTGAAAAAATGACTTTTTGCCGTTTTCTCCTACTTTTCCCTTTCCAATCTTTGTCCAAAGGGCTTAAATTCTTAAAATTACTTCTAACGGCATAGAAATGACTTGCTAAGACTCTTGTCATTCTTGATCCTCTTAATTTCTTTCCTTGAATTCTTTGGATCTTACACGAGCGGCTTGTTCTTATTGGAGCTAATTTCCTTTATTTTTTGGGGTGTTACATCATATCTCGTCACTTGGCTCCCCAAGTCGTATTTATCAATCACAGTTTTGAACATGATCCTAAGATGAATTGGTTAACTCTTTACTAGTCTCTATGTCGTACATCTACGTATCATGAATATTGATAATAATTTAATTCAATGGCGTCTCTATTCGATTTAGAAATGAATCAATAAAATATTCTTAGAACATTTTCCATACTACACTAAACATAATTATTTGATTCATAAGCATCATAAACAAAACCTTAAACCAAACGACCACCGAGAGATCTAGATCAGCTAAATAAGGTTCATTTGAAATAGTT
>NW_019269480.1:0-2053 GCF_002738365.1 Cucurbita moschata
AAGCAAGATCGATCATGTCTAGCTTGAATGATTCTTGTTGATCAAATATCTCAACGCAAGAACACTTATTTGAGATTCGAATCATTCCACAAGCAAGATTGATCATATCGAGCTTGAATGATTCTACATGCAACCTAAACTACATAGAATTGCAAAAGAAACTTAGCCATTGGCTAAAGAAAAGCACAAATGCTTCTTTTAATATATTTTCCAAGTCTCCCTTACAAATACAACATACATGGCTTTATATAGCCTCAAAATGAAACTATTAAAGGCATTCCAAAAGTTGTAACATTCACACTTTATGGCCATAATTAGCCATTATGTAAATGTAACCGAAATTAAATAAAAAGTCTTAAAATACAATAACTCTAAATTATAACCCACCCAAAATTTACAACAATCAAACTTTATTCTTCTTCAATGTAGCATGAATTGAAACATCTTTTGATAATTTTGACAACCTTTTCTTCACATCTTCATTGAAGCATATTGTATGATTGATGTCTCTTGGTTCATATCATTCTCCACTTCTTCAAGAGGATTCGTCCTCGAATCTATTTGTGAAACTTTGCTGCAAAAAATAAGTTATGGAAATACAAAGGACCTCACAACACTCTCTCACGTGTATACACTCAAGGAATTTTAGGCCACTCTGTTTGCACTCATTTACACAAATGAAGCTCTCATTCTCACCTCTCAAAATTTTAAATAGAGCAAAGATTGAATTTTGAACTTTGGGTCGATTAAAAACTAAAAAGATGAAAATAAATAAAAATTAAATTGAGAAGAAACGCAAAGGAAACATATATCCGATCTTGAGCCTGAAGCTCTGATACCAAATGATAAGATAAGGAATCAATACAAGGGGAATAAGATTCGGATTACCTTGTTGATCGAATATCTCAAGCCAAGAACACTTTGTTTGAGATTCGAATCACTCCAGAAGCAAGATCGATCATGTCTAGCTTCAATGATTCTTGTTGATCAAATATCTCAAGACAAGAACACTTGATTGAGATTCGAATCACTCCACAAGCAAGATTGATCATGTCGAGCTTGAATGATTCTACATGCAACCTAAACTACATAGAATTGCAAAAGAAACTTAGCCATTGGCTAAAGAAAAGCACAAATGCTTCTTTTAATATATTTTCCAAGTCTGCTTACAAATACAACATACATGGCCTTATATAGCCTCAAAATGAAAGCATTCCAAAAGTTGTAACATTCATACTTAATGACCATAATGAGCCATTATGTAAATGTAACCTATAAAGTAAATAAAATGTCTTAAAATACAATAACTCTAAATTACTCTAAATTGTAACCCACCCAAAATTTATAACCATCAAACTTCATTCCTCTTCAATGTGACATGAATTGCAACCTCTTTTGATAATTTTGACAACATTTTCTTCACATCTTCATTGAAGTATATTGTATGAATGATGTCTCTTGGTTCATATCATTCTCCACTTCTTCAAGAGGATTCGTCCTCGAATCTATTTGTGAAACTTTGCTGCAAAACATAAGATATGAAAATACAAAGGCCCTCACAACAATCTCTCATGTGTATACAACACTCAAGGATTTTTTTTTAGGCCACTCTGTTTACACAAATGAAGCTCTCATTCTCACCTCTCAAAATTGTAAATATAGCAAAGATTGAATTTTGAACTTTGGGTCGATTAAAAACTAAAAAGAAAAAAACAAATTGAAAAGAAACGCAAAGGAAACATATATCTGATCTTGAGCCTGAAGCTCTGATACCAAATGATAAGATAAGGGAATCACTACAAGGGGAGTAAGATTCGGATTACCTTGTAGATCGAATCGGATTAGCCATTATGTAAATGTAACCTATAAAGTAAATAAAATGTCTTAAAATACAATAACTCTAAATTACTCTAAATTGTATCCCACCCAAAATTTATAACCATCAAACTTCATTCCTCTTCAATGTGACATGAATTGCAACCTATTTTGATAATTTTGACAACATTTTCTTCACATCTTCATTGAAGTATATTGTATGAATGATGTCTCTTGG
>NW_019269481.1:0-1079 GCF_002738365.1 Cucurbita moschata
TCGATTTTAAGCACTCTTTTATTGTTTCATGCACACCTCTTCTTAGAAATTCTAAAATAATTCATTATGCCTGATCATTACCCACAGAAATTTCGAAAAACGTTGACCGTGACACGGTTTTTTTTTTATCATATACTTCAAACGTCACAGATTAGGGTTTCCGTATTAGGGTATTGATTTTAAGCACTCTTTTACTGTTTTTTACACTCCGTTTCTTCGAAATTATATTCTAATTCAACATGCCTGATCATTATCGACAGGAATTTTGAAAACGTCAAACGTGACTGGGTCTTTTTAGCATGTACTTCAAACGTCACAGATTAGGGTTTCCAAATTAGGGTTTCGATTTTAAGCATTCTTTTATTGTTTCATGCACACCTCTTCTTAGAAATTCTATAATAATTGATTATGCCTGATCATTACCCACAGAAATTTTGAAAAACGTTGACCGTGACTCGGTTTTTTTTTTATCATGTACTTCAAACGTCACAGATTAGGGTTTCCGAATTTAGGGTTTCGAATTAAAGCACTCTTTTACTGTTTTTTACACTCCGTTTCTTCGACACTCTATTTTAAATCATCAAGCCTAATCATTCGCAACGAATGTTTCAAAAAACGTCGACCGTGACTCAGTTTTTTTAGCACGTACTTCGAACGTCCCAGATTAGGGTTCGATTTTAATCTCTCTTTTACTGTTCTATAAACTCCGTTTCTTAGAAATTATATTCTCTTTCAACATGCCTGATCATTATCGACAGGAATTTTGAAAAACGTCAAACGTGACTGGGTCTTTTTAGCTTGTACTTCAAACGTCACAAATTAGGGTTTCCGAATTAGGGTTTCGATTTTAAGCACTCTTTTATTGTTTCATGCACACCTCTTCTTAGAAATTCTAAAATAATTCATTATGCCTGATCATTACCCACAGAAATTTCGAAAAACGTTGACCGTGACTCGGTTTTTTTTTTATCATTTACTTCAAACGTCACAGATTAGGGTTTCCGACTTAGGGTTTCGATTTTAAGCACTCTTTTACTGTTTTTTACACTCCGTTTCTTCGACATTCTATTTTAAATCAT
>NW_019269481.1:1516-2051 GCF_002738365.1 Cucurbita moschata
AACGTCCCAGATTAGGGTTCGATTTTAATCTCTCTTTTACTGTTCTATGCACTCCGTTTCTTCGAAATTATATTCTAATTCAACATGCCTGATCATTATCGACAGGAATTTTGAAAACGTCAAACGTGACTGGGTCTTTTTAGCATGTACTTCAAACGTCACAGATTAGGGTTTCCAAATTAGGGTTTCGATTTTAAGCATTCTTTTATTGTTTCATGCACACCTCTTCTTAGAAATTCTATAATAATTGATTATGCCTGATCATTACCCACAGAAATTTTGAAAAACGTTGACCGTGACTCGGTTTTTTTTTTATCATGTACTTCAAACGTCACAGATTAGGGTTTCCGAATTTAGGGTTTCGAATTAAAGCACTCTTTTACTGTTTTTTACACTCCGTTTCTTCGACACTCTATTTTAAATCATCAAGCCTAATCATTCGCAACGAATGTTTCAAAAAACGTCGACCGTGACTCAGTTTTTTTAGCACGTACTTCGAACGTCCCAGATTAGGGTTCGATTTTAATCTCTCTTT
>NW_019269482.1:0-2051 GCF_002738365.1 Cucurbita moschata
TAGATCATTTTGACTATATACTTGAACTTGATCCCCTCTTATGTCTCTACATATAGTTCAAGTAATCATACTATAGCCAGAGTGTTCTTAGTTTATTGGATTTAGATTAATGATCGTAAAGTTCACTCTATTCAATAACAATTTTTACTGAATAAACATCAATAATAACTTTATTGAAAATAAAATATATCTTTGTTTACAAACTAGGAGTTTTAGGACATAAAACTCAACAGTGGGGACACATTTCCCATGCGAAATGGCTAAGAGCAGTAAGGACTGATCAGGGACCCCTTGGTCCTCCCACGAAACTATAGATACCGTTCACACGCTAGCAATCTATGAACGCTCCAGGGTACCTTCTTGCCGTGGTAAACCGCTAAGTTTCTAGGGAAAAATTAAGTCCGATTAGAGCGGCATATCGCTCCTAACAGTAATTCCCTAATCTCATAGAAATGGGCCCTAGCAATTAACAGAGGTACATGCAATCTTCTTCTAACATCATAGTATGTAATTCATGCAAACTAGGCATACCGGCTCAACGGGGCGATGACCTCCATCAAGCACCCAGAGCACGAAGTTCGCGCACAATGGGGCGAATTCGTCCATCAAGCACCCGAAACCCGGCATACACAATTCTCACATAAATTAACGCGTGCACACATACAGCGGAAGCTTAAAGCATACAGCAACACTCATGTAATTTACCCAATACAATCACAACAGTTAATCTGACTAATAATTTACATGGAGAGATAATCTGAAGCAGAACTACTAGCATGCATGCAATCCGAGCGAATCCTAGAAGTATTTCTTCCTAAATACCGGGTGGTGACTTACCTGGTAGACGCGTGCCCTTTTGCTAGCGTTTCTTTGCCCGTGAGGTGTCCAAAAATATTGATTTCTTTAAATTAGGTCCTTATTCACGTAGTCGCGTCGGCCGGCCTGATCCGGTCCGGTCGGCTCGGCTCACGTTGCGGTTCGGCCCGCCTTGCAGGCGATACGTGTGGACGCCTCGCTGGAGCTGCGTTGCTCCAGCAGATGGTCGACGCGTGTCCGGCGCCTGTCGCCACCCTCCGCCGCTCCCCGACCGCTTTTTTTTTTCTTTCTCTTTCTTCTTTCTTCTCTATCCTCTGAAGACCGAAACCCAGTCTGCTTTTTTTTCGATTTTCATATCTTTCGATTCGTAGATCGGATCGATATGATTCCTTTGGCAAAGTTCTAGATCGTGTTACAGGCTACGTCCTAGTATTTTTTTTTTGTAATTTTTTCTTGACTATCGAATGATTTAAGAACGTCGGAAGTTCACTCACCGTTCTCAAATGACTCTCGGATCTCCGCCCTTGGGTTGAGGTCTCGGCCAAACTTCTTCACAGACCGTGCGTGAGTTGTTCCTAGGTGAAGATTTCAGCATTTTAGGATCGATTCACGTAGGGGAAAACTCATATCTGAGCAATGTCGTTCAGAAACCTTACCTCGCGAAATGTTCTTAGGTTTTGACGGGCGTCGGCCTTGTTAGCCTCTCAATCCTTGTACGATCTCGTCTGGAGATGGATTCCGGCGGTGGTCCGTTAATCTTCCCGGCTGACTCCTCTCTGATTTCTCTCTAACTCCTCCTTTCTTTTGCAGGGAATCTGACGGGGTTCTCCTGGGACCCCTATTAAGGCTGGAGGGGCAAAATGACATTTTTGCCCCTCAGTTGACTTAGCCCCCCGCTTTTTTTTTTCGTTACAAATTCTCCCCTCCTTAGGAACTTTCGTCCCCGAAAGTAGCTATCTCTTGGAAGAGTTCCTCACGTCCTCTTCTCGTTCCCAGGTTGCCTCTTCCTCACGGCGGTTACCCCATGAGACCTTGATATCTTTGTTACACAACCGCCTAGTGTCTCGAGCCAAAATTCTGCTAGGCTTCTGTTGAGTTATGGAGTCTACTCCCTGTATTTATAGCTTGGTCAACGGCTATATCCGGTAAAGCTATATTTGGTAAAGCCATATATGGTAAAGCTATATCCGGTAAAGCTATATATGGTAAATAGCTATATATAGTAGATGGTTAAA
>NW_019269483.1:0-1029 GCF_002738365.1 Cucurbita moschata
TTAAAATCGAAACCCTAATTCGGAAACCCTGATTTTGGACATTCGAAGAACGTGCTAAAAAAGCCGATTCACGGTCGACGTTTTTCCATACTTTTGCGGCGAATGATTAGGCTGATGATTATTTTAGAATTTCGAAGTAACGGAGTGCAGAAAACAGTAAAAGCGTGCTTAAAATCGAAACCCTAATTCGGAAACCCTGAGTTTGGACATTCGAAGAACATGCTAAAAAGCCGAGTAACGGTCGACGTTTTTCGAAACTTTTGCGGTGAATGATTAGGCTTGATGAGTTAGAATAGAATTCCGAAGTAACGGAGTGCAGAAAACAGTAAAAGAGTGCTTAAAATCGAAACCCTAATTCGGAAACCCTGAGTTTGGACATTCGAAGAACGTGCGAAAAAAGCCGAGTCACGGTCGACGTTTTTTGAAACTTTTTCGGCGAATGATTAGGCTTGATGATTTAGAATAGAATTCCAAAGTAACGGAGCGCAGAAAACAGTAAAAGAGTGCTTAAAATCGAAACCCTTAATCGAAAACCCTGATTTTGGAAATCGTTGTACGTGCTAAAAAAACAGAGTCACGATCCACGTTTTTTGAAACTTTTGCGGGGAATGATTAGGCTTGATAAGTTAGAATAGAATTCCGAAGTAACGGAGTGCAGAAAACAGTAAAAGAGTGCTTAAAATCGAAACCCTAATTCGGAATCCCTGATTTTGGACATTCGAAGAACGTGCTAAAAAAGCCGAGTCACGGTCGACGTTTTTCGAAACTTTTGCGGCGAATGTTTAGGCTTGATGATTTAGAATAGAATTTCGAAGTAACGAAGTGCAGAAAACAGTAAAAGAGTGCTTAAAATCGAAACCCTAATTCGGAATCCCTGATTTTGGACATTCGAAGAACGTGCTAAAAAAGCCGAGTCACGGTCGACGTTTTTTGAAACTTTTGCGTCGAATATTAGGCTTGATGATTTAGAATAGAATTTCGAAGTAACGGATTGCAGAAAACAATAAAAGAGTAATTAAAATCGAAACC
>NW_019269483.1:1377-1715 GCF_002738365.1 Cucurbita moschata
CGAGTCACGGTCGACGTTTTTTGAAACTTTTGCGTCGAATATTAGGCTTGATGATTTAGAATAGAATTTCGAAGTAACGGATTGCACAAAACAATAAAAGAGTAATTAAAATCGAAACCCTAATTCGGAAATCCTGATTTTGGACATTCGAAGAACGTGCTAAAAAAGCCGAGTCACGGTCGACGTTTTTCGATACTTTTGCGGCGAATGATTAGGCTTGATGATTTATTTTAGAATTTTGAAGTAACGGAGTGCAGAAAACAGTAAAAGAGTGCGTAAAATCGAAACCCTTAATCGAAAACCCTGATTTTGGAAATCGTAGTACGTGCTAAAAAAAC
>NW_019269483.1:1959-2041 GCF_002738365.1 Cucurbita moschata
GTACGTGCTAAAAAAACAGAGTCACGATCCACGTTTTTTGAAACTTTTGCGGGGAATGATTAGGCTTGATAAGTTAGAATAG
>NW_019269484.1:0-2039 GCF_002738365.1 Cucurbita moschata
AGGCATGTACCAACAGGCCCAAATCCCGCAACATCTCCCGAAACACCTCCATTGGGTCTAGGCACGAAGAAACGTGTCCCAACTGGCCCAAATCTAGCAACATTTCCTGAAAGCCCTCCCTCAAGTTTAGGTACCAAAAGGCGTGTCCCAACTGGACCAAATCCTAAAACATCTCCCGAAACGCCTCCGTTGGGTCTAGGCACGAAGAGGCGTGTCCCAACTGGCTCGAATCACGCAACATCTCCTGAAAGCCCTCCCTCAAGTTTAGGCACCAAAAGGCTTGTCCCAACTGGACCAAATCCAGCAACATCTTCCGAAACGCCTCCATTAGGTCTAGGCACGAAGAAGCTTGTCCCAACTGGCCAAAATTCAGCAATATTTCTTGAAAGCCCTCCCTCAAGTTTAGGCACCAAAAGGCGTGTCCCAACTGGGCCAAATCCAGCAACATCTCCCGAATCGCCTCCGTTAGGTCTAGGCACGAAGAGGCGTGTCCCAACTGGCCCAAATCCCGCAACATCTCTTGAAAGCCCACCCTCAAGTTTAGGCACCAAAAGGCATGTCCCAACTGGACAAAATCAAGCAACAACTGATGAAACGCCACCATTGGGTCTTGGCACTAAGAGGCGTGTACCAACATGACCAAATCCAGCAACATCTCCCGAAACGCCTCCATTGAGTCTAGGCACGAAGAAGCGTGTCTCAACTGGCCCAAATCCAGCAACATCTCCCGAAACACCTCCATTGGGTCTAGGCACGAATAAGCGTGTCCCAACTGGCCCAAATCCAGCAACATTTCCTGAAAGACCTCCCTCAAGTTTAGGCACCGAAAGGCGTGTCCCAACTGCGCCAAATCCAGCAACATCTCCCATAACGTTTCCATTGGGTCTAGTAACGAAGAGGCGTGTCCCTACTGGCCCAAATCCCGCAACATCTCCCGAAACACCTCCATTGGGTCTAGGCACGAAGAAGCGTGTCCCAACTGGCCAAAATCCAGCAATATTTCCTGAAAGCCCTCCCTCAAGTTTAGGCACCAAAAGGCGTGTCCCAACTAGGCCAAATCCAGCAACATCTCCCGAAATGCCTCCGTTAGGTCTAGGCACGAAGAGGCGTGTCTCAACTGGCCAAAATCCCGCAACATCTTCTGAAAGCCCTCCCTCAAGTTTAGGCACCAAAAGGCTTGTCCCAACATGACCAAATCCAGCAACATCTCCCGAAACTTCACCATTGGGTCTTGGCACTAAGAGGCGTGTACCAACTTGCCCAAATCCAGCAACATCTCCCGAAACACCTCCATTGGGTCTAGGCACGAATAAGCGTGTCCCAACTGGCCCAAATCCAGCAACATCTCCCGAAACACCTCCATTGGGTCTAGGCACGAATAAGCGTGTCCCAACTGGCCCAAATCCAGCAACATTTCCTGAAAGCCCTCCCTCAAGTTTAGGCACCTAAAGACGTGCCCCGACTGGACCAAATCAAGCAACATCTCCTGAAACGCCTCCATTGGGTCTTGGCACGAAGAGGCGTGTCCCAACTGGCTAAAATCCCGCAACATCTCCTGAAAGCCCTCCCTCAAGTTTAGGCACCAAAAGGCTTGTCCCAACTAGACCAAATCCAGCAACAACTCACGAAACGCCACCATTGGGTCTTGGCATTAAAAGGCGTGTACCAACTGGCCCATATCGAGCAACATCTCCCGAAACACCTCCTTTGGGTCAAGGCACGAAGAAGCGTGTCCCTACTGGCCCAAATCCAGCAACATTTCCTAAAAGCCCTCCCTCAAGTTTAGGCACCAAAAGGCGTGTCCCAACTGGGCCAAATCCAGCAACATCTCCCGAAACGCCTCCGTTGGGTCTAGGCATCAAGAGGCGTGTCCCATCTGGCCCGAATCAAGCAACATCTCCTGAAAGCCCTCCCTCAAGTTTAGGCACCAAAAGGCATGTCCCAACTGGACCAAATCCAGCAACATCTCCCGAAACGCCACCATTGGGTCTTGGCACTAAGAGGCGTGTACCAACTGGCCCAAATCCAGCAACATCTCC
>NW_019269485.1:0-2035 GCF_002738365.1 Cucurbita moschata
GAGTCACGGTCGACGTTTTTTGAAACTTTCGTTGCGAATGATTAGGCTTGATGATTTAAAATAGAATGTCGAAGAAACGGAGTGTAAAAAACAGAAAAATAGTGCTTAAAATCGAAACCCTAATTCGGAAACCCTAATCTGTGACGTTTGAAGTACATGATATCGAAAAACCGAGTCACGGTCAACGTTTTTCGAAATTTTTGTGGGTAATGATCAGGCATAATGAATTATTATAGAATTTCTAAGAAGAGGTGTGCATGAAACAATAAAAGAGTGCTTAAAATCGAAACCCTAATTCGGAAACCCTAATCTGTGATGTTTGATGTACATGCTAAAAAGACCCAGTCACGTTTTGACGTTTTTCAAAATTCCTGTCGATAATGATCAGGCATGTTGAATTAGAATATAATTTCGAAGAAACGGAGTGCATAGAACAGTAAAAGAGAGATTAAAATCAAACCCTAATCTGGGACGTTTGAAGTACGTGCTAAAAAAACTGAGTCACGATCGACGTTTTTTGAAACTTTCGTTGCGAATGATTAGGCTGGATGATTTAAAATAGAATGTCGAAGAAACGGAGTGTAAAAAACAGTAAAAGAGTGCTTAAAATCGAAACCCTAATTCGGAAACCCTAATCTGTGACGTTTGATGTACATGCTAAAAAGACCCAGTCACGTTTTGACGTTTTTCAAAATTCCTGTCGATAATGATCAGGCATGTTGAATTAGAATATAATTTCGAAGAAACGGAGTGCATAGAACAGTAAAAGAGAGATTAAAATCAAACCCTAATCTGGGACGTTTGAAGTACGTGCTAAAAAAACTGAGTCACGATCGACGTTTTTTGAAACTTTCATTGCGAATGATTAGGCTGGATGATTTAAAATAGAATGTCGAAGAAACGGAGTGTAAAAATCAGTAAAAGAGTGCTTTAATTCGAAACCCTAAATTCGGAAACCCTAATCTGTGACGTTTGAAGTACATGATAAAAAAAAACCGAGTCACGGTCAACGTTTTTCGAAATTTCTGTGGGTAATGATCAGGCATAATGAATTATTATAGAATTTCTAAGAAGAGGTGTGCATGAAACAATAAAAGAGTGCTTAAAATCGAAACCCTAATTCGGAAACCCTAATCTGTGACGTTTGAAGTACATGCTAAAAAGACCCAGTCACGTTTGACGTTTTTCAAAATTCCTGTCGATAATGATCAGGCATGTTGAATTAGAATATAATTTCGAAGAAACGGAGTGCATAGAACAGTAAAAGAGAGATTAAAATCAAACCCTAATCTGGGACGTTTGAAGTACGTGCTAAAAAAACTGAGTCACGATCGACGATTTTTGAAACATTCGTTGCGAATGATTAGGCTTGATGATTAAAAATAGAATATCGAAGAAACGGAGTGTAAAAAACAGTAAAAGAGTGCTTTAATTCGAAACCCTAAATTCGGAAACCCTAATCTGTGACGTTTGAAGTACATGATAAAGAAAAACCGAGTGACGGTCAACGTTTTTCGAAATTTCTGTGGGTAATGATCAGGCATAATGAATTATTATAGAATTTCTAAGAAGAGGTGTGCATGAAACAATAAAAGAGTGCTTAAAATCGAAACCCTAATTCGGAAACCCTAATCTGTGACGTTTGATGTACATGCTAAAAAGACCCAGTCACGTTTTGACGTTTTTCAAAATTCCTGTCGATAATGATCAGGCATGTTGAAAGATTATATAATTTCGAAGAAACGGAGTGCATAGAACAGTAAAAGAGAGATTAAAATCAAACCCTAATCTGGGACGTTTGAAGTACGTGCTAAAAAAACTGAGTCACGATCGACGTTTTTTGAAACTTTCGTTGCGAATGATTAGGCTTGATGATTTAAAATAGAATGTCGAAGAAATGGAGTGTAGAAAACAGTAAAAGAGTGCTTTAATTCGAAACCCTAAATTCGGAAACCCTAATCTGTGACGTTTGAAGTACATGATAAAAAAAAACCGAGTCACGGTCAACGTTTTTCGATATTTCTGTGGGTAATGA
>NW_019269486.1:0-2034 GCF_002738365.1 Cucurbita moschata
GCAAAAAAGTTCCTATGTTAACACCTTTGGATTTTGAGTGCAAAATGGCCCGGAAGCGAAAGTGAAAAATATTCGTATTTCAAACATTTATATGTGTAAGATTCTTAAACTTGAGCGTTTCCTTATATATTCGTCGAAAAACATCGAAAGAAACAAAGGTTTTTCACGTAGCCATTCGGGTGCCTCCACGAGGGTCTTTTCGTAAGGGTTGAGGTTGTGAAGTCTATTCGACACGAGTAAATGTTTTTTTTCTTCCATATTTTAAGCTTAGGACAATCTTACGTGGATATGGTATGATACTAAAACGAGAAAACATCTTTTCAGATCGAGTTAACGACCCTGTCTCAATGGGCAAAAAAGTTCCTATGTTAACACCTTTGGATTTTGAGTGCAAAATGGCCCGGAAGCGAAAGTGAAAAATATTCGTATTTTAACCATTTATATGTGTAAGATTCTTAAACTTGAGCGTTTCCTTATATATTCGTCGAAAAACATCGAAAGAAACAAAGGTTTTTCACGTAGCCATTCGGGTGCCTCCACGAGGGTCTTTTCGTAAGGGTTGAGGTTGTGAAGTCTATTCGACACGAGTAAATGTTTTTTTTCTTCCATATTTTAAGCTTAGGACAATCTTATGTGGATATGGTATGATACTAAAACGAGAAAACATCTTTTGAGATCGAGTTAACGAACCTGTCTCAATGGGCAAAAAAGTTCCTATGTTAACACCTTTGGATTTTGAGTGCAAAATGGCCCGGAAGCGAAAGTGAAAAATATTCGTATTTTAACCATTTATATGTGTAAGATTCTTAAACTTGAGCGTTTCCTTACAGATTCGTCGAAAAACATCGAAAGAAACAAAGGTTTTTCACGTAGCCATTCGGGTGCCTCCACGAGGGTCTTTTCGTAAGGGTTGAGGTTGTGAAGTCTTTTCGACACTATTAAATGTTTTTTTTCTTCCATATTTTAAGCTTAGGACAATCTTACATGGATATGGTATGATACTAAAACGAGAAAACATCTTTTCAGATCGAGTTAACGACCCTGTCTCAATGGGCAAAAAAGTTCCTATGTTAACACCTTTGGATTTTGAGTGCAAAATGGCCCGGAAGCGAAAGTGAAAAATATTCGTATTTTAACCATTTATATGTGTAAGATTCTTAAACTTGAGCGTTTCCTTACAGATTCGTCGAAAAACATCGAAAGAAACAAAGGTTTTTCACGTAGCCATTCGGGTGCCTCCACGAGGGTCTTTTCGTAAGGGTTGAGGTTGTGAAGTCTTTTCGACACGAGTAAATGTTTTTTTTCTTCCATATTTTAAGCTTAGGACAATCTTACGTGGATATGGTATGATACTAAAACGAGAAAACATCTTTTCAGATCGAGTTAACGACCCTGTCTCAATGGGCAAAAAAGTTCCTATGTTAACACCTTTGGATTTTGAGTTCAAAATGGCTCGGAAGCGAAAGTGAAAAATATTCGTATTTCAAACATTTATATGTGTAAGATTCTTAAACTTGAGCGTTTCCTTACAGATTCGTCGAAAAACATTGAAAGAAACAAAGGTTTTTCACGTATCCATTCGGGTGCCTCCACGAGGGTCTTTTCGTAAGGGTTGAGGTTGGGAAGTCTTTTCGACACGAGTAAATGTTTTTTTTCTTCCATATTTTAAGCTTAGGACAATCTTACGTTTATATGGTATGATCACGAGTAAATGTTTTTTTTCTTCCATATTTTAAGCTTAGGACAATCTTACGTTTATATGGTATGATACTAAAACGAGAAAACATCTTTTCAGATCGAGTTAACGACCCTGTCAAAAATGGGCAAAAAAGTTCCTATGTTAACACCTTTGGATTTTGAGTGCAAAATGGCCCGGAAGCGAAAGTGAAAAATATTCGTATTTCAAACATTTATATGTGTAAGATTCTTAAACTTGAGCGTTTGCTTACAGATTCGTCGAAAAACATCGAAAGAAACAAAGGTTTTTCACGTAGCCATTCGGGTGCCTCCACGAGGGTCTTTTCGTAAGGGTTG
>NW_019269487.1:0-574 GCF_002738365.1 Cucurbita moschata
ATTTGGAAACCCTAAACTTGGACGTTTGATCTACGTATTTAAAAAACCGAGTCACGGTCGACGTTCTTCGAAACTTTTGTTTGGAATGATTACGCCTGATGATTTAGGATATAATTTCAAAGAAACAGAGAGCATAAATCAGAGAAAGTGTGCTTTAAATCGAAACCCTAATTTGGAAACCCTAAACTTGGACGTTTGAACTACCTATTTAAAAAACCGAGTCACGGTCGACGTTCTTCGAAACTTTTGTTTGGAATGATTACGCCTGATGATTTAGGATATAATTTCAAAGAAACACAGTGCATAAAACAGATATAGTGTGCTTGAAATCGAAACCCTAATTTGGAAACCCTAAACTTGGACGTTTGAACTACGTATTTAAAAAACCGAGTCACGGTCGACGTTCTTCGAAACTTTTGTTTGGAATTATTAAGCCTGATAATTTAAGATATAATTTCAAAGAAACACAGTGCATAAAACAGATATAGTGTGCTTGAAATCGAAACCCTAATTTGGAAACCCTAAACTTGGACGTTTTTGAACTACGTATTTAAAAAATCGAGTCACGGTCGAC
>NW_019269487.1:953-2030 GCF_002738365.1 Cucurbita moschata
GAAACCCTAATTTGGAAACCCTAAACTTGGACGTTTTTGAACTACGTATTTAAAAAATCGAGTCACGGTCGACGTTCTTCGAAACTCTTGTTCGGAATGATTAGTACTTCTGATTTAGGATATAAATTCCAAGAAACAATGTGCATAAATCAGAGAAAGTGTGCTTTAAATCGAAACCCTAATTTGAAAACCCTAAACTTGAACGTTTGAACTACGTATTAGAAAGTGTGCTTTAAATCGAAACCCTAATTTGAAAACCCTAAACTTGAACGTTTGAACTACGTATTTGAAAGTGTGCTTTAAATCGAAACCCTAATTTGAAAACCCTAAACTTGAACGTTTGAACTACGTATTTTAAAAACCGAGTCACGGTCGACGTTCTTCGAAACTTTTGTTTGGAATTATTTCGCCTGATGATTTAGGATATAATTTCAAAGAAACACAGTGCATAAAACAGAGAAAGTGTGCTTTAAATCGAAACCCTAATTTGGAAACCCTAAACTTGGACGTTTGAACTACGTATTTAAAAAACCGAGTCACGGTCGACGTTCTTCGAAACTTTTGTTTGGAATGATTAGGCCTTATGATTTAGGATATAATTTCCAAGAAACAATGTGCATAAATCAGACAAAGTGTGCTTTAAATCGAAACCCTAATTTGGAAACCCTAAACTTGGACGTTTGAACTACGTATTTAAAAAACCGAGTCACGGTCGACGTTCTTCGAAACTTTTGTTTGGAATTATTACGCCTGATGATTTAGGATATAATTTCAAAGAAACACAGTGCATAAAACAGAGAAAGTGTGCTTTAAATCGAAACCCTAATTTGGAAACCATAAACTTGGACGTTTTAACTACCTATTTAAAAAACCGAGTCACGGTCGACGTTCTTCGAAACTTTTGTTTGGAATGATTACGCCTGATGATTTATGATATAATTTCAAAGAACACACAGTGCATAAAACAGATATAGTGTGCTTGAAATCCAAACCCTAATTTGGAAACCCTAAACTTGGACGTTTGAACTACGTATTTAAAAAACCGAGTCACGGTCGACGTTCTTCGAAACTTTTGTT
>NW_019269488.1:0-2023 GCF_002738365.1 Cucurbita moschata
TTTAAAATAGAATGTCGAAGAAACGGAGTGTAAAAAACAGTAAAAGAGTGCTTAAAATCGAAACCCTAATCTGTGACGTTTGAAGTACATGATAAAAAAAAACCGAGTCACGGTCAACGTTTTTCAACATTTCTTTGGCTAATGATCAGGCATAATGAATTATTATACAATTTCTAAGAAGATGTGTCCATGAAATAATAAAAGCGTGCTTAAAATCGAAACCCTAATTCGGAAACCCTAATCTTTGACGTTTGAAGTACATGCTAAAAAAACGCAGTCACGGTTGACGTCTTTCAAAATTCCTGTCGATAATGATCAGGCATGTTGAATTAGAATAGCATTTCGAAGAAACGGGGTGCATAGAACAGTAAAAGAGAGATTAAAATCGAATCCTAATCTGGGACGTTTGAAGTACGTGCTAAAAAAACTGAGTCACGGTCGACGTTTCCGCAAACTTTCGTTGCGAATGAATAGGCTTGATGATTTAAATTTGAATGTCAAAGAATCGGAGTGTAAAAAACAGTAAAAGAGTGCTTAAAATCGAAACCCTAATTCGGAAATCCTAATCTGTAACGTGTGAAGTACTTGATAAAAAAAAACCGAGTCACGGTTAACGTTTTTCGAAATTTCTTTGGGTAATGATCAAGCATGTTGAATTAGAATAGAATTTGGAAACCCTAATGTGCATAGAATAGTAAAAGAGAGATTAAAATCGAACATTAATCTGGGACGTTTGAAGTACATGCTAAAAAAACTGAGTCATGGTCGACGTTTTTTGAAATTTTTCGTTGAGAATTATTAGGCTTGATGATTTAAAATAGAATGTCGAAGAAACGGAGTGTTACAAACAGTAAAAGAGTGCTTAAAATCGAAACCCTAATTCGGAAACCCTAATCTGTAACGTGTGAAGTACTTGATAAAAAAAATCCGAGTCACGGTTAACGTTTTTCGAAATTTCTTTGGGTAATGATCAAGCATGTTGAATTAGAATAGAATTTCGAAGAAACGGAGTGCATAGAATAGTAAAAGAGAGATTAAAATCGAACATTAATCTGGGACGTTTGAAGTACATGCTAAAAAAACTGAGTCATGGTCGACGTTTTTTGAAATTTTTCGTTGAGAATTATTAGGCTTGATGATTTAAAATAGAATGTCGAAGAAACGGAGTGTAAAAAACAGTAAAAGAGTGCTTAAAATCGAAACCCTAATTCGGAAACCCTAATCTGTGACGTTTGAAGTACATGATAAAAAAAAACCGAGTCACGGTCAACGTTTTTCAAAATTTCTTTGGGTAATGATCAGACATAATGAATTATTATACAATTTCTAAGAAGATGTGTCCATGAAATAATAAAAGCGTGCTTAAAATCGAAACCCTAATTCGGAAACCCTAATCTGTAACGTGTGAAGTACTTGATAAAAAAAAACCGAGTCACGGTTAACGTTTTTCGAAATTTCTTTGGGTAATGATCAAGCATGTTGAATTAGCATAGAATTTCGAAGAAACGGAGTGCATAGAATAGTAAAAGAGAGATGAAAATCGAACTCTAATCTGGGTCGTTTGAAGTACGTGCTAAAAAAACTGAGTCACGGTCGACGTTTCCGCAAACTTTCGTTGCGAATGAATAGGCTTGATGATTTAAATTTGAATGTCAAAGAATCGGAGTGTAAAAAACAGTAAAAGAGTGCTTAAAATCGAAACCCTAATCTGTGACGTTTGAAGTACATGATAAAAAAAAACCGAGTCACGGTCAACGTTTTTCAAAATTTCTTTGGGTAATGATCAGGCATAATGAATTATTATACAATTTCTAAGAAGATGTGTCCATGAAATAATAAAAGCGTGCTTAAAATCGAAACCCTAATTCGGAAACCCTAATCTTTGACGTTTGAAGTACATGCTAAAAAAACGCAGTCACGGTTGACGTCTTTCAAAATTCCTGTCGATAATGATCAGGCATGTTGAATTAGAATAGAATTTCGAAGAAACGGAGTGCATAGAATAGTAAAAGAGAGATGAAAA
>NW_019269489.1:0-979 GCF_002738365.1 Cucurbita moschata
GTTTTCTCGTTTTCATTTATTATATATATATATATATATATAATATTTTCTTTTTCTTTCTTTCTTTCCCGGGTCGTTACAGATGGTGTCATATTCACCGAATTTTGGGAGGTGTGTTATGAAGTCCAAAGACACACTTTCCCGAGGTCTTGTTGGCACGGGTAGATGATCCAAGAGTCCCGAAACTTTGGTTTTCTCGACATTGTCCTGTTAGGATATGAGGCACGTCTTGGTGTACTGCATGATGTCGTCTCGCATATTTTGTCAGAAGTACCTCTTTCTTATTAAGACATAAAGGGTTTGGCTTGTGCATGCAGCGCAACACGCCTTAACCGCAAGTACCTCTTTCTTATTAAGACATAAAGGGTTTGGCTTGTGCATGCAGCGCAACACGCCTTAACCGCTCGGACACATGTTTTTTGGCAATAGAGGTCTAAGCTATTCAAAAATAAGTCAAACGTTCTCATTAACATAGAAATGAGAAATAAAGAAAGAACAACCATAAATCGTCACCTGAGAAATTCGAACTCTCGCAGGGAAACCCCATGTACTTAGCAGGCACACGCCTTAACCACTCGGCCAAAGCGACACATGTTTTTTGCAATAGAGGTCTAAGCTATACAAAAATTTCAAAGTCAAACGTTCTCAACAGAAAAAAAAAAACAATTATAGAAATCGTCGCCTGAGAGATTCGAACTCTCGCGGGGAAACCCCATGTACTTAGCAGGCACACGCCTTAACCACTCGGCCAAAGCGACACATGTTTTTGGCAATAGAGGTCTAAGCTATACAAAAATTTCAAAGTCAAACGTTCTCATTAACATAGAAATGAGAAATAAAGAAAGAACAATTATATAAATCGTCGCCTGAGAGATTCGAACTCTCGCGGGGAAACCCCATGTACTTAGCAGGCACACGCCTTAACCACTCGGCCAAAGCAACACATGTTTTTGGCATTAGAGGTCTAAGCTATACAAAA
>NW_019269489.1:1194-2023 GCF_002738365.1 Cucurbita moschata
CCCATGTACTTAGCAGGCACACGCCTTAACCACTCGGCCAAAGCAACACATGTTTTTGGCATTAGAGGTCTAAGCTATACAAAAATTTCAAAGTCAAACGTTCTCAACAGAAAAAAAAAAACAATTATAGAAATTGTCGCCTGAGAGATTCAAACTCTCGCGGGGAAACCCCATGTACTTAGCAGGCACACGCCTTAACCACTCGGCCAAAGCAACACATGTTTTTGGCATTAGAGGTCTAAGCTATACAAAAATTTCAAAGTCAAACGTTCTCAACAGAAAAAAAAAAAAACAATTATAGAAATCATCGCCTGAGAGATTCGAACTCTCACGGGGAAATCCCATGTACTTAGCAGGCACACGCCTTAACCACTCGGCCAAAGCAACACATTTTTTTTGCAATAGAGGTCTAAGCTATACAAAAATTTCAAAGTCAAACGTTCTCATTATGTGAGAAATAAAGAAAGAACAATTATATAAATCTTCGCCTGAGAGATTCGAACTCTCGCGGGGAAACCCCATGTACTTAGCAGGCACACGCCTTAACCACTCGGCCAAAGCAACACATGTTTTTGGCATTAGAGGTCTAAGCTATACAAAAGTTTCAAAGTCAAACGTTCTCAACAGAAAAAAAAAACAATTATAGAAATCGTCACCTGAGAGATTCGAACTCTCGCGGGGAAAACCCCATGTACTTAGCAAGCACACGCCTTAACCACTCGGCCAAAGCGACACATGTTTTTGGCAATAGAGGTCTAAGCTATACAAAAATTTTAAAGTCAAACGTTCTCATTATGTGAGAAATAAAGAAAGAACAATTATATAAATC
>NW_019269490.1:0-243 GCF_002738365.1 Cucurbita moschata
AATCTGGGACGTTTGAAGTACATGCTAAAAAAACTGAGTCATGGTCGACGTTTTTTGAAATTTTTCGTTGTGAATTATTAGGCTTGATGATTTAAAATAGAATGTCGAAGAAACGGAGTGTAAAAAATAGTAAAAGAGTGCTTAAAATCGAAACCCTAATTCGGAAACCCTAATCTGTGACGTTTGAAGTACATGATAAAAAAAAACCGAGTCACGGTCAACGTTTTTCGAAATTTCTGTGGG
>NW_019269490.1:698-799 GCF_002738365.1 Cucurbita moschata
TACATGCTAAAAAAACGCAGTCACGGTTGACGTCTTTCAAAATTCCTGTCGATAATGATCAGGCATGTTGAATTAGAATAGAATTTCGAAGAAACGGAGTG
>NW_019269490.1:1140-2020 GCF_002738365.1 Cucurbita moschata
AAATTTTTCGTTGTGAATTATTAGGCTTGATGATTTAAAATAGAATGTCGAAGAAACGGAGTGTTAAAAACAGTAAAAGAGTGCTTAAAATCGAAACCCTAATTCGGAAACCCTAATCTGTGAAGTTTGAAGTACATGATAAAAAAACCGTGTCACAGTCAACGTTTTTCGAAATTTCTGTGGGTAATGATCAGGCATGTTGAATTAGAATAGCATTTCGAAGAAACGGGGTGCATAGAACAGTAAAAGAGAGATTAAAATCGAATCCTAATCTGGGACGTTTGAAGTACGTGCTAAAAAAACTGAGTCACGGTCGAAGGTTTTTGAAACTTTCGTTGCGAATGATTAGGCTTGATGAGTTAAATTAGAATGTCGAAGAAACGGAGTGTAAAAAACAGTAAAAGAGTGCTTAAAATCGAAACCCTAATTCGGAAACCCTAATCTGTGACGTTTGAAGTACATGATAAAAAAAAACCGAGTCACGGTCAACGTTTTTCGAAATTTCTGTGGGTAATGATCAGGCATAATGAATTATTATACAATTTCTAAGAAGATGTGTCCATGAAATAATAAAAGCGTGCTTAAAATCGAAACCCTAATTCGGAAACCCTAATCTTTGACGTTTGAAGTACATGCTAAAAAAACGCTGTCACGGTTGACGTCTTTCAAAATTACTGTCGATAATGATCAGGCATGTTGAATTAGAATAGAATTTCGAAGAAACGGAGTGCATAGAATAGTAAAAGAGAGATGAAAATCGGACTCTAATCTGGGTCGTTTGAAGTACGTGCTAAAAAAACTGAGTCACGGTCGACGTTTCCGCAAACTTTCGTTGCGAATGAATAGGCTTGATGATTTAAATTTGAATGTCAAAGAATCG
>NW_019269491.1:0-2019 GCF_002738365.1 Cucurbita moschata
AAATTAAAGTATTAATTTTGATGTCATCTTTACCTGAGTTTTGGGATATTGTTATTAATGAGATTCAATCTAATGCCATTAGAAAAAGAATGGTCAACATAAGATATTTAAAACAAATAAATATTTTGTCCTCTGTGATATATCAAATCACTCATTTGAAATTCCTTAATAATAAGATATTTAAAAAAATTAGGGGTTAAACTTTTAGTTAAGGTAATTTAAGAAACTTATGATTTTTATATTATCAAGAGTTTAATTGAGCTAGGGGTCAATTCAATCTAGTGGACCTAAGAATTGAACCGAACCGAACCAAACCAACCAGTTAGTAACATGGTTTAGTGAAAGCATTTTCACGCAAAGTAGAAGCAATAATGGAGGGTTTGAAATAATATAGTTTTCACCCCTTGTTTCTCGAGTGAATATTGAAATAATATAGTTTTCATGTTAAGTTTTGCACGGAAGAAAGAAAGACTGGGATGTAAAGTATTATTTCAATTTGTTTGTAATATACAACAATATATAAATTAACTATAAGAAATATATAAAATTACATGTTCTCTAAGAGCTTCAATCAACACTGGAGGGTTACTTCTACAACCACTCTAAAGGTGCTCAAGATCACAACGAGTTAGATAAAACAGCTCTAGAATTTTGAATCCAATAACTTGAGTTTTACTCGTGATAGGATCTCTCTTCTTGTGGAATCTGCATAAAATAGGAAAAACCATTCCAAAATAAATTTTTACAAGGGGTTCTATGGTGTAGTGGTTAGCACTTTGGACATTGGATCCAACGACCTGGGTTCAACTCCAAGTAAGACCTTTAAGAACGACAACACAAATTTTCTTAAGGCATAATGTGTAACATTCTAATATTATTCCAAACTTGCTCCGCTTCATGCCTTCCAAGGCTTCATGAACATGACCTCTACTTCTTGAAGACCATAGTGGGGAGACCCTTTAAAGTAACAAGCGAGAATTGCTAGCTTGATAGCAAGGTTAAAGAAAAGGCGAGTATGGAAAGACGTATGACATAACCGTCCCTGTAAGCAACAGCGGATATGTTGGCTAAGAAAGCTAAGCAGGCAAGTACAAGACGGACAAAAGGGTTAAAGAAAAGGCGAGTATGGAAAGACGTATCGCATAACCGTCCCTGTAAGCCAGCGGAGATGTTGGCTATAAGAAAGCTAAGCAGACAAGTACAAGACGGACAAGAAAGCATACCATGTAAGGATAGAAAGGCTGCTCGATCTCCTGACTGGGTAGTCGTACTCCTACTTTTTCCGTCAGACGATAGAAAAGTTTGAGCTGAAAGATTGAATAACACCTGGTAAGAAAGGCGGGCTTAGCAGGTTTCTCCAAACGTATAAACAAAAAGAGGAAGCAACCGGTCCTAAAGAGGATACCGATACGCATACATTCTCGCATGGAAGAACTGATGGTGTTAATATAACACATGCGGAAGCAATTTGGATCTTAGGAACTTTTACAACATCAATTATAGTAAATAACTAGCATGTTTATAAGTCTTAAAACTTAATGAGTTTAGATACTAACCTTTTTGTTTTTCAAACTCCTTTTTCCTTACGAATTGGTTTCGAACCACTACTAGTGTCTTCTCCACTATTCTCCGGCCTTAGAACGGGATTGTGGAATCTGGTGAGTGACTAAACTTGGGAGGTTTTTTCTCAAGCCTTTTCACCAAGAAGAAGAAGACCTTCCATGTACCATGATCACTCTATTTAAAGAGTCATGTTTGCATGTTCATGCAAATTTGAGACCACCAAATTTTGACACTTAAAATTCCACTCAAATGTTTGGGATTATGTGGCAAGCATGCATGTTTGAGTTAACCAAATTTTGACACTCAAAATTCCACTCGAACTTGTGGGCTTAGTTGGCAAGGATGCAAGTTTGGTTAAACCAAATTTTGACACCTCAAGATTCCACTAACATGGATTTTTCCATTAAATAAAGTCAACATTTTGACTTTCTTCATTTTAATTCAACAATTAATTTG
>NW_019269492.1:0-1495 GCF_002738365.1 Cucurbita moschata
ATTTTGAGTGCAAAATGGCCTGGAAGCGAAAGTGAAAAATATTCGTATTTCAAACATTTATATGTGTAAGATTCTTAAACTTGAGCGTTTCCTTAAACATTCGTCGAAAAACATCGAAAGAAACAAAAGTTTTTCACGTAGCCATTCGGGTGCCTCCACGAGGGTCCTTTCGTAAGGGTTGAGGTTGTGAAGTCTTTTCGACACGAGTAAATGTTTTTTTCTTCCATATTTTAAGCTTAGGACAATCTTACGTGGATATGGTATGATACTAAAACGAGAAAACATCTTTTCAGATCGAGTTAACGACCCTGTCAAAAATGGGCAAAAAAGTTCCTATGTTAACACCTTTGGATTTTGACGGAAAAATGGCCCGGAAGCGAAAGTGAAAAATATTCGTATTTCAAACATTTATATGTGTAAGATTCTTAAACTTGAGCGTTTCCTTAAACATTCGTCGAAAAACATCGAAAGAAACAAAAGTTTTTCACGTAGCCATTCGGGTGCCTCCACGAGGGTCCTTTCGTAAGGGTTGAGGTTGTGAAGTCTTTTCGACACGAGTAAATGTTTTTTTCTTCCATATTTTAAGCTTACGACAATCTTACGTGGATATTGTATGATACTAAAACGAGAAAACATCTTTTCAGATCGAGTTAACGACCCTGTAAAAAATGGGCAAAAAAGTTCCTATGTTAACACCTATGGATTTTGACGGAAAAATGGCCCGGAAGCGAAAGTGAAAAATATTCGTATTTCAAACATTTATATGTGTAAGATTCTTAAACTTGAGCGTTTCCTTAAACATTCGTCGAAAAACATCGAAAGAAACAAAGGTTTTTCACGTAGCCATTCGGGTGCCTCCACGAGGGACTTTTCGTAAGGGTTGAGGTTGTGAAGTCTTTTCGACACGAGTAAATGTTTTTTTCTAACTTATTTTAAGTTTAGGACAATCTTACGTGGATATGGTATGATACTAAAATGAGAAAACATCTTTTCAGATCGAGTTAACGACCCTTTTAAAAATGGGCAAAAAAGTTCCTATGTTAACACCTTTGGATTTTGAGTGCAAAATGGCCCGGAAGCGAAAGTGAAAAATATTCGTATTTCAAACATTTATATGTGTAAGATTCTTAAGCTTGAGCGTTTCCTTACAGATTCGTCGAAAAACATCGAAAGAAACAAAGGTTTTTCACGTAGCCATTCGGGTGCCTCCACGAGGGTCCTTTCGTAAGGGTTGAGGTTGTGAAGTCTTTTCGACACGAGTAAATGTTTTTTTCTTCCATATTTTAAGCTTACGACAATCTTACGTGGATATGGTATGATACTAAAATGAGAAAACATCTTTTCAGATCGAGTTAACGACCCTGTCAAAAATGGGCAAAAAAGTTCCTATGTTAACACCTTTGGATTTTGAGTGCAAAATGGCCCGGAAGCGAAAGTGAAAAATATTCGTATTTCAAACATTTATATGTGTAAGATTCTTAAACTTGAGCGTTTC
>NW_019269492.1:1873-2018 GCF_002738365.1 Cucurbita moschata
GGAAGCGAAAGTGAAAAATATTCGTATTTCAAACATTTATATGTGTAAGATTCTTAAGCTTGAGCGTTTCCTTACAGATTCGTCGAAAAACATCGAAAGAAACAAAGGTTTTTCACGTAGCCATTCGGGTGCCTCCACGAGGGTC
>NW_019269493.1:0-2018 GCF_002738365.1 Cucurbita moschata
TGTTTTATGCACTCCGTTTCAACGAAATTCTATTCTAAATCATCAAGGCTACTCATTCCACACAAAAGTTTCTTAAAATGTCATCGTGACTCGGTTTTTGTAGCACGTTCTTCATACGTCCCAGATTAGGGTTTCCGAATAAGAGATTCGATTTTAAGCACTCTTTTACTGTTTTATGCACTCCGTTTCTTCTAAATTTTATTCAAAATCATCAGGCATAATCATTCCTCACAAAAGTTTCGAAAAATGTCGACCGTGACTCGGTTTTTCTAGCACGTTATTCAAAAGTCCAACATTAGGGTTTCTGATTTTAAGCACTCTTTTACTGTTTTATGCACTCCGTTTCTCCGAAATTCTATTCTAAATCATCAAGCCTAATCATTTTTCACAAAAGTTTTGAAAAACGTCGATCGTGACCTTGTTTTTCTAGCACGTTCTTCAAAAGTTACAGATTAGGATTTCTGAAATAAGGATTCGATTTTCATCCCTCTTTTACTGTTTTATGCACTAAGTTTCTTAGAAATTCTATTATAAATCATCAAGCCTAATCATTCTTCAAAAAAGTTTCGAAAAACGTCGACCGTGACTCGGTTTTTCTAGCACGTTCTTCAAACGTCCCAGATTAGCGTTTCCGAATTAGGGATTCGATTTTCAGCACTCTTTTACTGTTTTATGCTCTCCGTTTCATCGAAATTCTATTCTAAATAATCAAGCCTACTCATTCCTCTCAAAAGTTTCGAAAAATGTCGTCCTTGACTCGGTTTTTCTAGCACCTTTTTCAAAAGTCCTAGATTAGGGTTTCTGAATTAGGTATTCGATTTTAAGCACTCTTTTACTTTTTTATGCACTCCGTTTCGTCGAAATTCTATGATAAATCATGAAGCCTAATCATTCTTCAAAAAGTTTCGAAAAACGTCGACCGTGACTCAATTTCTCTAGCACGTTCTTCAAACGTTCCAGATTAGGGTTTTCGAAATAGGGTTTTCGATTTTCGGCACTCTTTTACTGTTTTATGCACTCCGTTTCAACGAAATTCTATTCTAAATCATCAAGGCTACTCATTCCACACAAAAGTTTCTTAAAATGTCATCGTGACTCGGTTTTTGTAGCACGTTCTTCATACGTCCCAGATTAGGGTTTCCGAATAAGAGATTCGATTTTAAGCACTCTTTTACTGTTTTATGCACTCCGTTTCTTCTAAATTTTATTCAAAATCATCAGGCATAATCATTCCTCACAAAAGTTTCGAAAAATGTCGACCGTGACTCAGTTTTTCTAGCACGTTATTCAAAAGTCCAACATTAGGGTTTCTGATTTTAAGCACTCTTTTACTGTTTTATGCACTCCATTTCTTCAAAATTCTATGATAAATCATCAAGCCTAATCATTCTTCAAAAAAGTTTCGCAAATCGTCGAACGTGACTTGGTTTTTCTAGCACGTTCTTCAAACGTTCCAGATTAGGGTTTCCGAAATAGGGTTTTCGATTTTCAGCACTCTTTTACTGTTTTATGCACTCCGTTTCAACGAAATTCTATTCTAAATCATCAAGGCTACACATTTCTCTCAAATGTTTCGAAAAATGTCGACCGTGACTCGGTTTTTCTAGCACGTTCTTCATACGTCCCAGATTAGGGTTTCCGAATACGGGATTCGATATTAAGCACTCTTTTACTGTTTTATGCACTCCGTTTCAACGAAATTCTATTCTAAATCATCAAGGTTACTCATTCCTCACAAAAGTTTCTTAAAATGTCGTCCGTGACTCGGTTTTTGTAGAACGTTTCTCATACGTCCCAGATTAGGGTTTATGAATTAGGGATTCGATTTTCAGCACTCTTTTACTGTTTTATGCACTCAATTTCTTCAAAATTCTATGATAAATCATCAAGTCTAATCATTCTTAGAAAAAAGTTTCGAAAAACGTCGACCGTGACTCGGTTTTTCTAGCACGTTCTTCAAACGTTCCAGATTAGGGTTTCCGAAATAGGGTTTTCGATTTTCAGCACTCTTTTACTGT
>NW_019269494.1:0-929 GCF_002738365.1 Cucurbita moschata
AAGTTTCGAAAAACGTCGACCGTGACTCGGTTTTTTGAGTACGTAGTACAAACGTCCCAGTTTAGGGTTTTCGAATTACGGTTTCGTCTCAAAGCACTCTTTCTCTGTTTTATGTACTATGTTTCTTTGCAATTATATCCTAAATCATCAGGCCTAATCATTTCAAACAAAAGTTTCGAAGAACGTCGACCCTGGCTCGGTTTTTTTAGTACGTAGTTCAAACGTCCCAGTTTAGGGTTTCCGAATTAGGGTTTCGATTTAAAGCACACTTTCTCTGTTTTATGCACTATGTTTCTTTGAAATTATATCCTAAATCATCAGGCCTAATCATTCCAAACAAAAGTTTCGAAGAACGTCGACTGTGACTCGGTTTTTTGAGTACGTAGTACAAACGTCCCAGTTTAGGGTTTCGTCTCAAAGCACAATTTCTCTGTTTTATGCACTATGTTTCTTTGAAATTATATCCTAAATCATCAGGCCTAATCATTCCAAACAAAAGTTTCGAAGAACGTCGACCGTGACTCGGTTTTTTGAGTACGTAGTACAAACGTCCCAGTTTAGGGTTTCCGAATTAGGGTTTCGATTTAAAGCACACTTTCTCTGTTTTATGCACTATGTTTCTTTGAAATTATATCCTAAATCATCAGGCCTAATCATTCCAAACAAAAGTTTCGAAGAACGTCGACCGTGACAAAAGTTTCGAAGAACGTCGACCGTGACTTGGTTTTTTGAGTACGTAGTACAAACGTCCCAGTTTAGGGTTTCCGAATTAGGGTTTCGATTTAAAGGACACTTTCTCTGTTTTATGCACTATGTTTCTTTGAAATTATATCCTAAATAATCAGGCCTAATCATTCCAAATAAATGTTTAGAAGAACGTCGACCCTGACTCAGTTTGTTGAGTACGTAGTTCAAACATCCCAGTTTAG
>NW_019269494.1:1194-2016 GCF_002738365.1 Cucurbita moschata
AAAGCACACTTTCTCTGTTTTATCCACTATGTTTCTTTGAAATTATATCCTAAATCATCAGGCCTAACCATTCCAAACAAAAGTTTCGAAGAACGTCGACTGTGACTCGGTTTTTTGAGTACGTAGTTTAAACGTCCCAGTTTAGGGTTTCCGAATTAGGGTTTCGTCCTAAAGCACAATTTCTCAGTTTTATGCACTATGTTTCTTTGAAACTATATCCTAAATCATCAGGCCAAATCATTCCAAATAAAAGTTTCGAAGAACGTCGACCGTGACTCGGTTTTTTGAGTACGTAGTACAAACGTCCCAGTTTAGGGTTTCCGAATTAGGGTTTCGATTTAAAGCACACTTTCTCTGTTTTATGCACTATGTTTCTTTGATATTATATTCTAAATCATCAGGCCTAATCATTCCAAATAAAAGTTTCGAAGAACGTCGACTGTGACTCGGTTTTTTGAGTACGTAGTACAAACGTCCTAGTTTAGGGTTTCCGAATTAGGGTTTCGATTTAAAGCACACTTTCTCTGCTTTATGCACTATGTTTCTTTGAAACTATATCCTAAATCATCAGGCCAAATCATTCCAAATAAAAGTTTCGAAGAACGTCGACCGTGACTCGGTTTTTTGAGTACGTAGTACAAACGTCCCAGTTTAGGGTTTCTAAATTAGTGTTTCGTCTCAAAGCACAATTTCTTTGTTTTATGCACTATGTTTCTTTGAAATTATATCCTAAATCATCAGACCTAATCATTCAAAATAAATGTTTCGAAGAACGTCGACCGTGACTCGGTTTTTTGAGTACGTAGATCAAACGTCCTAATA
>NW_019269495.1:0-444 GCF_002738365.1 Cucurbita moschata
TAATGAGCGAGGATAGTTTTTCATTTTCATATCATTGATGATGGGAAGTTTAGAGTTTTTTTATGTAAAATCGTGGGAATGTAGCATGGGAGTGCGAATGTAGCATGGGAGAGATACGGGGATCGATTCCTCGCATCTCCAAAAGAAACTATTCGTTATTACTATTTTTTCACTATTATTCATGACGAGACGCTTAGGGTTTCGTGACGTAAAAATTGTAGAGATATAGCTTAGATGGTAGAGCGCTCGCTTTGCATGCGAGTTGTACGGGGATTGATAACCCGCCTCTCCAAAAGAAAGTATTTAATTTGTTATTATATTTTTTTATTTTCACAATTATCGATGCCCCGCATCACCAAACCAAACTATTTGTTATTAATATTTTGATATTTTTTTATTTTCACTATTATTGATGATGGGACATTTAGGGTTTTATAATGTAAA
>NW_019269495.1:617-2015 GCF_002738365.1 Cucurbita moschata
CGATAAGAGCTTATACTACTTGTAGAGAGGGAATTTGATGAATTCCTCAAAAGATTTATAGGATGGCGGTAGCGTCCCATGCATATGACGTAATATCTGACCAATAGCTTCTATCACAATAATATAAAATTTGGGGTCAAAGCCTATATGGGACTGAAAAGACCATTCTCCACACGCTTGTAGATTAAATTATATCTACCACCTCTGAAATTTTTCACGGCAAACCTTCCAACAGCTTGCACTTCTTCATCATTGACATCCTTAATTGGAACTAGATTTTAAGGCAAATCTTCTCCATGACTCACTTTGGAACACTTTTATAGATAGTTTAAACAAACTTACTTTGCTCGTGAATACTTTAGAGTTCAATATTTATAGTTGGAGAACGCTATTCAAATTGATAGGGTCAAATCTTACAACAAAGTGTAATTGAGCCTCCCTCTATTAGGAGATAGCTTCTAATCAAATTCATTAGTTTGGACAATGGTTGCATTGTTTTAATCAAATCTTCATTTTCACTATTAAAGATGACGGGAAATTTAGGGTTTTGTGATGCAAAAATTGAGGGGATGTAGCTCAGATGGTAGAGTAGCATGCGAAGAGGTACGGGGATCATATACTAGTAGTTATACTTCTACAATCTAACAAGCACATAAAGAGAGGACTTATTTAAGTAAAGAAAGCAATCTAGTAATTATACTGCTACTTATGGAGAGAAAGCAATCGATAAGAGCTTATACTACTTGTAGAGAGGGAATTTGATGAATTCCTCAAAAGATAAGAGCTTATAGGATGGCGGTAGCGTCCCATGCATATGACGTAACTTCTTCACAATTGCAATATCTGACCAATAGCTTCTATCACAATAATATAAAATTTGGGGTCAAAGCCTATATGGGACTGAAAAGACCATTCTCCACACGCTTGTAGATTAAATTATATCTACCACCTCTGAAATTTTTCACGGCAAACCTTCCAACAGCTTGCACTTCTTCATCACTGACATCCTTAATTGGAACTAGATTTTAAGGCAAATCTTCTCCATGACTCACTTTGGAACACTTTTATAGATAGTTTAAACAAACTTACTTTGCTCGTGAATACTTTAGAGTTCAATATTTATAGTTGGAGAATGCTATTCAAATTGATAGGGTCAAATCTTACAACAAAGTGTAATTGAGCCTCCCTCTATTAGGAGATAGCTTCTAATCAAATTCATTAGTTTGGACAATGGTTGCATTGTTTTAATCAAACAACCGAGACTAGTGTAATACCAATAGTATAAACATTTTGTACGTGTATTTTCTTACATATTAACAATTGTATACAAATAATAATTAAATTTATGAGTAGAAGTTTGGATGGAGTTTTATTAAATAAGTAATCTTAAATTATATC
>NW_019269496.1:0-2016 GCF_002738365.1 Cucurbita moschata
TCTCTTCCAATAGACAAACGATTTATTAACCTCGGTCGTAAGATTTCACTTCATCAATTTAAGTAGCGTTCAACTATAAATATCAAATTTTAAAGTATTTCTCGGCAAAGTAAATCTGTTGAAACTACCTATCAAAGGTGTTCGGTAATGAGTTGTGGAGAAGTGTTTCCTTCAATTCTAATTTCAATTAAGGATGTCAATGACAAAAAAGTGCAAGAGGCTAGAAGGTTTGTAGTGGAAGAAAATAACAAGAGTCATGGACATCGTTTCGTTTACAAGCTGTATCATGTGTCTTATTCATGGAATCTCGTTGAATTTGTGCGCCTTTCACATTCGAGACATTTGTGCCTTAAATCGAACTCTTTGCAATAGCGAACTTATTAAAAACTCTTTGCTTGCTGCAACATTTGCTTGACATAATTGGACCAAAGGACTATATGGACGACCATAGCTCACTGTATTGGTCTCCAATCATGAAGTGTGACGTCGGATCTTTGTGCATACCATATTCATTAACTATAACATGGCAAGAAATTTTTTATGTTTTGACCGGGCATGCCATATTCTGTTGTTCTTATATATCTTTAGTTACCTGTGATTAAAGCAAAGAAGTATAGACATGGTTTCCAACCAACCCTTCCTTTATAGTTAGTTCAACGAATGGGTTTTTGTTATCATTTTATCGTTAACCCTTCCGATCGATTTTGGGTTATGATATCCTATAGGGAATGAGAAGCGACCTTACTTGGACAAAATTATATACCATTTGATAATTATTGTTGATAACAAAGATAAATTGAATTATAAGCCTTTTAAGTTCAAAAGTAACAAATTACTGGTACACTTTTACTTATAATCTTCATATTCTTTATATATGGATAAGGAAGGGAGGGATATAAAAGATACTCATAATATCATTATGACTATGCCATATTTCATTAATAAAAGAGAGTAATACATCCACAAACACACACACATATATTTCGAGAGAGAGAGAGGACTTATTATAAGTAGAGATAGCATTCTAGTAGTTGTATTGCTACTTGTGGACAAGGAACTCGAGAACTTCTTGAGAGCTTATGAGTAGGTGGCGATGGATATGTCACATGCACAAAAAGAAAGTTCTGCACCTTTGTAATAAAAGACCAAGGAATATCATCGTTATTTATAACTTCTATCACAATAATATAAATTCTGCGAGGACGACGTTCTCTAGTCATACCAACCCGACCGTTCACCACACACTTGTAAATGAAACGATGTCCACTATTCTCGTTATCCTTTTCAACTACGAACCTTCATGCATTCTGCACTACTAGGATATTGACATCCTTAATTGGTACTAAAGCATCTAAAGGCAACCCTTCCACATGGCTCATTCTAACACCTTTGGTAAATAGTTCCAAGAGACATTGTTAGGCCGATTTTGTTGATGAATACTTAAGAATTTGATATTTATAGTTGTAGTTGAACGCTACTTAAATTGATGAAGTGAAATTTTACAATAGAGTCTAATAAAGCGTTTGTCCATTAGAATAGGTTGGAATTAAATTCTTTATAGTTCGAGATAATAGTTGTATTCTTTAAGTTATTGAGACTAGTGTTACTAGTACTTGTTAGTATATTTGAGTATAAATATTAAAATGATTAGTTATTAAATATTGTTTGAATTAAAGCGTTTAAAATTCAAATGATCTTCATAACCTAATTCATAAAAAAATAAATAAAATAATTAGGAAGCATTTATGTGCTAGATCAAAATAAGATGCATAAAAAGAACTTGTCGTAATTACATTATTCATCGACCTTTAATCTTAAAAGTAACTTAAAATATTGCAATATTGTGATTCAATCGTCTATTATGAAATTAGGCCCGAACTAAAAAAATTATATTTTTAAAGGATGGAAAAATTCATAAGCCAACCAAAATATGTATTCAAAGATGAAGAATTCACAACAACAATCACAAACAATATTAATTAGCATCTTGTCTTTTGGTTTGTCACATTTTCTAAC
>NW_019269497.1:0-2013 GCF_002738365.1 Cucurbita moschata
ACGCATGCAGAGCTGGCTCGTCCTCCTCGAATTGAGCCACATGGGCCTTTTCGGTCTTCTCCTTATTCCTCAGCTTGCTCCAGCAATTTCTGCTCAGGTGTCCTCTCTTCCCACAGTTCGAGCATATATTGGATCGGCCTGCCATTGGTCGACTCCTTCTTTTGATTCCCATCTTTCCCGCGCGTGCACCCGTGGGACATCCATGGCTTCTTACCGCCTTTGCGGCTGGAGGAAGACCCGTTGCTCTCACCGGTGTTGTCGCGGAGCTTTAGGCGTGCAAGCCATTCCTCCTCCGTGAGGAGTAGACGGCCCTCCTTGTCAACAGCTGAAGTGATATTCTTCTTCCGCTGCTCGACGTTACGTAGTCTTCCGGTCACCTCTTCCACTGTTAGGTCGTTCACGTCAAGCAATGTCTCGATTGAAATCGCGACTTGCTCGAGGTGATCGGGAACGACCTGCAACATCNTGCTGTTGGCGAGCCCCGTGATCCGCATTGAAAAATCATCGACGGATTCGCCGTCCCCTTAAAGCGAATCTCCGAGAGCTCCTTCCGCAGTTGCTCGATGTACACCGACCAGACGGGATTTGATTCCCTCCCAAGCCGATTGTGCGGTGCGCTTGGTGGAAAGAGAAGCCAGCATCTCTAGGGGCACAGATCGTAATATGGCGGCGAATGCCAGTCGATCCTCCTGGTACTCGATTGTTTCTCCTTCCTCTGGCTCGACAGCGTGCCATAACCCTTCGCCTGTAGGTTGACGCGCATCAAGTCGTTGTCTCCCTGATCACTCGCTCAACGACAACTCGACGCCCGTCATCATGGCGTCGGCCTCTTCGTGGTGGTGATAGAGATGCCAGCACTTGACGGTGGCATGGAGGAGTGAGTGAGCTTGCTCGGGATGGACCCCACAATGTGTTTATTTTCGCCCTTTGCATTTTCTTCTACTCGAACCTGAGACCTGTGTGTTGTTAGGTCGACACTCTAACCACTTGAGCTATTCAACTTGATTGTTAATAGGTTGGCTCTTCTGTGATGGTATACTACCGATCGCTTCAACCTGGCTCTGATACCACTTGTTGACTCTGGCAATTCGGAAGACAGTGTCGACGAAAAATTGGCCGAAGGTTTCTTCGAAGAAAAAATTAGCGGAAGTAAAAGGAGAGAGAGTGAGAGATTCGCTGATAATGCTGAAGACTCGATGTTTTATTTTACTTCAGTTGAACGGTTTAAATAACAAATCTAATTACAAAAACAGAAAAAACAAATATACAAAAATAGAAGAAGTGGACGAAGACTTCGCCCAAATTGCCAAAACAATCGCTCCTAGAATCACGCTTCTCCATTCGCGTGAATTAAGATGTAACTAAATAAGGCATGGCTTTTATTTAACAGTTTAATAGTGGAGACCGACGCATCCGATATTGGATATGGAGGAATCCTAAAACAGTCCCTTGACAAGAAAGAATCCATTGTCCGCTTCCATTCGGGCATATGGAATTCTACTAAAAAAAAAATTATTCAACAGTAAAGAAAGAAATACTTTCAATAGTAATTTGTGTACAAAAATTTCAAAGTGATTTAATTAACAAAAGTTTTGTTATAAAAACGGATTCAAGGGCATCAAAATTTGTTTTAGAAAAAGATGTCAAGAATCTTGTGTCTAAACAAATTTTTGCTAGATGGCAAGCCATTTTATCTTGCTTCGACTTTCAAATTTTGCCTATAAAAGGGATCGAAAACCCTTTGGCAGATTACCTCTCAAGAGAATTCTTACTCTCGAAGAAAAATTCTCCCTAACCAATCTCCATTTCCCAGCAATGATCGGAAAGAAAGTGATAGAAAAAGGGAAGAAGCCCAATGCTTCTTCAAGCACACCTACTCCAATGACATCCGACAGCTATGCAATGGATGCTGGTTTCACATTGGTGACTAGATCTAAAGCAAAGCTTTCTCAAGAACAGGCGGAGGTTATTACTCCGACGAGGCCTTCAGCCTCTTCAACACGGCCATCTGCC